>NC_069509.1:30568786-30581286 GCF_027579735.1 Bombina bombina
GAGGTGTTTAATGTCCCTTTAAACATTAGAAAAAGGATAATATTTTGTGTTGTGACATAAAAATGTTATGAAATCTGAAAGTTTTCAAGTTTCTCATTTGTTAAATAATATCATTTTGTCAATAAAAATGTATAGAAAATTTGTTTTCTCACTTGTTTTAGAAGTAACTACATAATATCATTCATTTTGCCTCGACCCCAAAGGCTTAAAGCGATGGTAAATACAAGTGTTTGTGAAACACTACGATTTACCATTTATATAAATAATGGCTACTTTTTAGTCATGAAGTGTACGCCACGCTGAGCGCCTCAGGCAACCCACGGCAGAACGCTATTTTGCAGTGAGGTGATGTTAGCCAATAGCGTGCTAGCCATACAGCATAATGCCACCTGGGCCGCACAGCTATTGGCTAAGACGTGGAGATGACACCTCATTGATAAAATAGCATTCTGCCGTGGGCTTCCCGAGGCGCTTATCGCGACATACACTGCAGACAAAGGAAGTTTCAGCATGAGGTAATTTATACTTCATGACTAAAAGTCCCCTTTATTTGTAGCACTGGTAAATCCTAGCGTTTCACAAACACCTGTATTTACCATCACTTTAAATATTCACTATCTGGTACTTTACAGAAAACGTTTGTCAACCCCTTGCGCTACCCAATCCGATCACATCATTTTTGCCTCATACCATCCCTTTAACGTCACCTAATAAACAATAATGTTTACTTTTTACATTTTTTGGAGCTGCTATTGTCTTACCCACATGAGTGATTGAGTGCAACATAGAAAGAACGGTATTTTATTTCTCACTGTCCACTCACTTTACATAGCACAACCCAATTGTGGTTTCTACCAACCCAACTGCTGATTCTTCCTGTATATAACATAGCCCTAGACTTACTACAGACCCTGTATATAACATAGCCCTAGACTTACTACAGACCCTGTATATAACATAGCCCTAGACTTACTACAGACCCTGTATATAACATAGCCCTAGACTTACTACAGACCCTGTATATAACATAGCCCTAGACTTACTACAGACCCTGTATATAACATAGCCCTAGACTTACTACAGACCCTGTATATAACATAGCCCTAGACTTACTACAGACCCTGTATATAACATAGCCCTAGACTTACTACAGACCCTGTATATAACATAGCCCTAGACTTACTACAGACCCTGTATATAACATAGCCCTAGACTTACTACAGACCCTGTATATAACATAGCCCTAGACTTACTACAGACCCTGTATATAACATAGCCCTAGACTTACTACAGACCCTGTATATAACATAGCCCTAGACTTACTACAGACCCTGTATATAACATAGCCCTAGACTTACTACAGACCCTGTATATAACATAGCCCTAGACTTACTACAGACCCTGTATATAACATAGCCCTAGACTTACTACAGACCCTGTATATAACATAGCCCTAGACTTACTACAGACCCTGTATATAACATAGCCCTAGACTTACTACAGACCCTGTATATAACATAGCCCTAGACTTACTACAGACCCTGTATATAACATAGCCCTAGACTTACTACAGACCCTGTATATAACATAGCCCTAGACTTACTACAGACCCTGTATATAACATAGCCCTAGACTTACTACAGACCCTGTATATAACATAGCCCTAGACTTACTACAGACCCTGTATATAACATAGCCCTAGACTTACTACAGACCCTGTATATAACATAGCCCTAGACTTACTACAGACCCTGTATATAACATAGCCCTAGACTTACTACAGACCCTGTATATAACATAGCCCTAGACTTACTACAGACCCTGTATATAACATAGCCCTAGACTTACTACAGACCCTGTATATAACATAGCCCTAGACTTACTACAGACCCTGTATATAACATAGCCCTAGACTTACTACAGACCCTGTATATAACATAGCCCTAGACTTACTACAGACCCTGTATATAACATAGCCCTAGACTTACTACAGACCCTGTATATAACATAGCCCTAGACTTACTACAGACCCTGTATATAACATAGCCCTAGACTTACTACAGACCCTGTATATAACATAGCCCTAGACTTACTACAGACCCTGTATATAACATAGCCCTAGACTTACTACAGACCCTGTATATAACATAGCCCTAGACTTACTACAGACCCTGTATATAACATAGCCCTAGACTTACTACAGACCCTGTATATAACATAGCCCTAGACTTACTACAGACCCTGTATATAACATAGCCCTAGACTTACTACAGACCCTGTATATAACATAGCCCTAGACTTACTACAGACCCTGTATATAACATAGCCCAAGACTTACTACAGACCCTGTATATAACATAGTCCTAGACTTACTACAGACCCTGCCATATAGTGCTCTAGAAAACTGCTGCCATATAGTGCTCTAGAAACGAGCATTCCCCTGAGCTTACGTTTCTGCATTTCAACAAAAGATTCCAAAAGAACACAGAAAATTTGATAACAGAAGTAAATTAGATAGTTAAATAACATGCTCTATCTGAATTATTAAAGAACGTTGGGTTTGATGTCCCTTTAAATGCTGAGAATCTCATGATACATGCGGCTGACATCTTTATTGGTGACATACCCTGTGCTGAGCAATCATCTGTTCCTGGGCACACTGCATCTGCTGAAGCTCCTTCAGACGAGATTCCAGGGGGGCGACTGCAGACATCAACTCATCCTGGGGAGAGGAATAATCATATTAGCTTACAGTTAGTGTATCATCTGTATGATGTGTGCCGATCTAGCTCCATGATCTGTGTACAGTTGTAAAAACAGAATATTTCATTATGCATAGAATAAAAAAAAGTTTGCAGTTTACAATTTTCCTGTAATATACCTCAATTATTTTTTTTCTATCCTCAAAGAGGCTAAATCACATCCTGCAGGATTAAGAACCCTGACCCTGCAACATACCACAAAGCAGGAACTATTCTTCATTGGCCGCAGCAAAGTAGATAAGATAAACATGAGACTTTTCAAGATGAGTATGTCTTAACTATAGAACAATGCACAATTTGCTACTAAAATGACAATTTTACATAATGAATTGTGCATGCAGATTTTTCTGCACACAGCGCTTAATTGCTGAAATGCACTATTCATATATAAAACGTCAATGCCCCTTTAATGCATAGACTCTGCAGGTTACATGTATACATATGTGCAGCGCTTACACTACACCGTAGCACAAATTCCCACTACATCTGAGCCTTTTTTGACAAAGTACTCAAAAGCTGCAATCAGTTCCTCTGAGTGTTGAAATCACCACCAGTTCAGATAAGCGCAGCCCAATTCATGCGTTTAGTTTGCTATACACAAATAAGTGTATGTACCTCTGTATGAGTATGTGTATACCAGAACGTTTATAGTAGATCTGCATGTGTGTTACATCAGTATGTAATTGTATGTAACTCACACTAGCTGGTGTGTATAACAGTACATGTGTGTTACATCAGTATGTAATTATATGCAACTCACACTAGCTGGTGTGTATAACAGTACATGTGTGTTACATCAGTATGTAATTATATGCAACTCACACTAGCTGGTGTGTATAACAGTACATGTGTGTTACATCAGTATGTAATTATATGTAACTCACACTAGCTGGTGTGTATAACAGTACATGTGTGTTACATCAGTATGTAATTATATGTAACTCACACTAGCTGGTGTGTATAACAGTACATGTGTGTTACATCAGTATGTAATTGTATGTAACTCACACTAGCTGGTGTGTATAACAGTACATGTGTGTTACATCAGTATGTAATTATATGTAACTCACACTAGCTGGTGTGTATAACAGTACATGTGTGTTACATCAGTATGTAATTATATGTAACTCACACTAGCTGGTGTGTATAACAGTACATGTGTGTTACATCAGTATGTAATTATATGTAACTCACACTAGCTGGTGTGTATAACAGTACATGTGTGTTACATCAGTATGTAATTATATGTAACTCACACTAGCTGGTGTGTATAACAGTACATGTGTGTTACATCAGTATGTAATTGTATGTAACTCACACTAGCTGGTGTGTATAACAGTACATGTGTGTTACATCAATATGTAATTGTATGTAACTCACACTAGCTGGTGTGTATAACAGTACATGTGTGTTACATCAGTATGTAATTATATGTAACTCACACTAGCTGGTGTGTATAACAGTACATGTGTGTTACATCAGTATGTAATTATATGTAACTCACACTAGCTGGTGTGTATAACAGTACATGTGTGTTACATCAGTATGTAATTGTATGTAACTCACACTAGCTGGTGTGTATAACAGTACATGTGTGTTACATCAATATGTAATTGTATGTAACTCACACTAGCTGGTGTGTATAACAGTACATGTGTGTTACATCAGTATGTAATTATATGTAACTCACACTAGCTGGTGTGTATAACAGTACATGTGTGTTACATCAGTATGTAATTATATGTAACTCACACTAGCTGGTGTGTATAACAGTACATGTGTGTTACATCAGTATGTAATTATATGTAACTCACACTAGCTGGTGTGTATAACAGTACATGTGTGTTACATCAGTATGTAATTATATGTAACTCACACTAGCTGGTGTGTATAACAGTACATGTGTGTTACATCAGTATGTAATTATATGTAACTCACACTAGCTGGTGTGTATAACAGTACATGTGTGTTACATCAGTATGTAATTATATGTAACTCACACTAGCTGGTGTGCATACTAACAGTACATGTGTGTTACATCAGTATGTAATTATATGTAACTCACACTAGCTGGTGTGTATAGCAGTACATGTGTGTTACATCAGTATGTAACTCACACTAGCTGGTGTGTATAACAGTACATGTGTGTTACATCAGTATGTAATTATATGTAACTCACACTAGCTGGTGTGCATACTAACAGTACATGTGTGTTACATCAGTATGTAATTATATGTAACTCACACTAGCTGGTGTGCATAACAGTACATGTGTGTTACATCAGTATGTAATTATATGTAACTCACACTAGCTGGTGTGTAAAACAGTACATGTGTGTTACATCAGTATGTAATTATATGTAACTCACACTAGCTGGTGTGTATAACAGTACATGTGTGTGTATACAGAAGCCTCACCTTGTAGCCTCCCACCGCCTCCTGTATGGGAAGCAGGGTGTGTGGTGGTTGCTGGTCGTTGCCCCCCGTGC
This sequence comes from Bombina bombina, assembly GCF_027579735.1. Lineage (NCBI taxonomy): Eukaryota > Metazoa > Chordata > Amphibia > Anura > Bombinatoridae > Bombina > Bombina bombina. The sequence continues at coordinate 30,574,037 of NC_069509.1, forward strand.
AGCGGGCACACATCAGCCTGCCATCTTGGGTGGAAAACATCTGTATCTTCTCCCCATGTTCTGTACACAGTCCCCTCTGCACCCCATCTTGGGTCTGTACAGGGGGAGGGTGACACTTAGGGCAGGAAGGGTAAGTCTCCTGTCCCCTCCATGTCCGCTCCAGACAGCTCCGACACAGGCAGTGCCCACAGGGTAAAGTGACTGGATCTCGGGGGACATCACGGCAAAGGACGCAGCTCAAGGATGGCAGGAGGGGCAGAGGGGAGGGGCTGGCAGCCATCTCTGACAATCTGTCACACGTGCTTTTTACCTAGACGTCACCTGTCTGGCTCTGATGTCACACCTATCAATCTGAACTCACACCTGACCCCAGATGTCACAAACCTGTCTGACCCTAGATGTCACAAACTTCTCACACACCTGTCTGACCCCTAGATGTCACACTGACTAAACACTAGCACACACCTGTGTGATCCACTGCTATCACTGTTTAATGACAGTCTCGGGATATCTCACTCATGCTATCAATAAGTAAACCACCTTTGTGCCCAGTCTCTGATGTCTCCCTGCCGTAGGTCTCTTTCTTGCAGTATAGCTACCTTAATTTCTTGCCTTGCTAGCTCTATAACTGTATGTACTCTCAAACCCAGGGGACGTCTCTTTCTGACCTTGCAGTCTACATGTGAGGCCTTACTGTCTGTCTATGTTTCCTGATTTAAGGGCTGTCTCTAACAAAGCAGACAGATTCTGCCTGGCCCTGCAGTTTCACCTGTCTCTTTCTGCCTGACCCTGCAGTCTAACTACTGTGTGACCTGTCTCTTTCTGCCTGACCCTGCAGTCTAACTACTGTGTGACCTGTCTCTTTCTGCCTGACCCTGCTGTCTTACTACTGTGTAACCTGTCTTTCTGCCTGACCCTGCAGTCTTACTACTGTGTGACCTGTCTCTTTCTGCCTGACCCTGCAGTCTAACTACTGTGTGACCTGTCTCTTTCTGCCTGACCCTGCTGTCTTACTACTGTGTAACCTGTCTTTCTGCCTGACCCTGCAGTCTTACTACTGTGTGACCTGTCTCTTTCTGCCTGACCCTGCAGTCTTACTACTGTGTGACCTGTCTCTTTCTGCCTGACCCTGCAGTCTTACTACTGTGTGACCTGTCTCTTTCTTCCTGACCCTGCAGTCTTACTACTGTGTGACCTGTCTCTTTCTGCCTGACCCTGCAGACTGTCTCTTTCTGTCTGGCCTGCAGTCTAACTGTACTGTTTCACCTGTCTCTTTCTGCCTGGCCCAGCAGACTGTCTCTTTCTGACTGGCCCTGCAGACTGTCTCTTTCTGACTGGCCCTGCAGACTGTCTCTTTCTGACTGGCCCTGCAGACTGTCTCTTTCTGACTGGCCCTGCAGACTGTCTCATGCACTAGTTGTCTCCTCGTCTCTCTCAGGTTTCCCTTTTGTTTCGGCCTCTGCGGTATTCCCCTATACCTGTCTGTCTCTCTTCCCCCCACTGACCCCTGGGCTCTCAGGATGTCTCTCTCTCAGCCCCTCTTTCCTCCCTGGGTCTGTCTCATGCGTCTGTCTCTGAGCCGCAGAGGGAGGAGGAGGATGGGGGGAGGGGAGAGAGCGAGGGGAGGGAGCGTAAGGGGGCGCACAGAGAGACAGGGGGGAAAGGGCGGGAGAGACGGAGAGGACGGATGGGGTGAGACGAGGGGAGGGATAGGGGAGGGATAGGGGAGGGAGGGGGAGACGCAGGGGGCAAGGATTGGGGGAGGGAGAGAAGGGAGGGACAATGTGGAGGAGGGGGAGGAGTGGGAGGGATATCAGACGGAGAGGAGGGGAACATGTCGCGCGGACAATACAGAGTTAACTTTGCTCCATAATACTGCACATATGGTTAGAATGCCAGCTCTTCAGCCAACACGTGTTCTACGGGCTTAAAGCTCATGCCCGGGAGTGATTGGGTGGCAAGATGGGGAGGGGCGGTACTTCAGCTTGATGGGGGAGCGGGGGACCTACGGAGGGAAAGGGGGGAGGCGGGAAATGCGTTGAAACAATGACACAATGTGTCCAGCGCAAACATCACAGGGCCCCGGCTGGTCTTGTGACATGGGGAGGGGGCCAAGGGCTGAGACTGAGGGAGACGAGGCAGGGGTTAGTTGTCTGAGGGAAACGAGCGATGGGATGAGGGAGATAAGGCAGGGGGTGAGGGAGGGGATGAGGGAGATAAGGCAGGGGATGAGGGAGATAAGGCAGGGGGTGAGGGATGGAATGAGGGATATAAGGCAGGGGCTGAGGGATGGGATGAGGGAGATAAAGCAGGGGCTGAGGGATGGGATGAGGGAGATAAAGCAGGGACTGAGGGATGGGATGAGGGAGATAAATCAGGGGATGGGATGAGGGAGATAAGGCAGGGGCTGATGGATGGGATGAGGGAGATAAGGCAGGGGCTGATGGATGGGATGAGGGAGATAAGGCAGGGGCTGAGGGATGGGATGAGGGAGATAAGGCAGGGGCTGTGAGATGGGGTGAGGTAGATAAGGCAGGGGCTGAGAGATGGGATGAGGGAGATAAGGCAGGGGCTGAGGGATGGGATGAGGGAGATAAGGCAGGGGCTGAGGGATGGGATAAGGAAGATAAGGCAGGGGCTGAGAGATGGGGTGAGGTAGATAAGGCAGGGGCTGAGGGAGATAAGGCAGGGGCTGAGGGAGATGAGGGAGATAAGGCAGGGGCTAAGGGAGATAAGGCATGGGATGAGGGAGATAAGGCATGGGATGAGGGAGATAAGGCAGGGGATGAGGGAGATAAGGCAGTGGATGAGGGAGATAAGGCATGGGCTGAGGGATAGGATAAGGGAGATAAGGCATGGGCTGAGGGATAGGATAAGGGAGATAAGGCAGGGGCTGAGGGATGGGATGAGGGAGATAAGGCAGGGGCTGAGAGATGGGATGAGGGAGATAAGGCAGGGGCTGAGAGATGGGATGAGGGAGATAAGGGAGGGGCTGAGAGATGGAATGAGGGAGATAAGGCAGGGGCTGAGAGATGGGATGAGGGAGATAAGGCAGGGGCTGAGGGATGGGATGAGGGAGATAAGGCAGGGGATGAGGGATGGGATGAGGGAGATAAGGCAGGGGATGAGGGAGATAAGGCAGGGGATGAGGGAGATAAGGCAGGGGCTGAGGGATGGGATGAGGGAGATAAGTCAGGGGCTGAGGGATGGGTTGAGGGAGATAAGGCAGGGACTGAGGGATGGGATGAGGGAGATAAAGCAAGGTCTGAGGGATGGGATGAGGGAGATAAGGCAGGGTCTGAGGGATGGGATGAGGGAGATAAGGCAGGGTCTGAGGGATGGGATGAGGGAGATAAGGCAGGGGCTGAGGGATGAGATGAGGGAGATAAGGCAGGGGCTGAGGGATGGTATGAGGGAGATAAGGCAGGGGCTGAGGGATGGGATGAGGGAGATAAAGCGAGGGATGGGATGAGGGAGATAAGGCAGGGGCTGAGGGATGGGATGAGGGAGATAAGGCAGGGGCTGAGGGATGGGATGAGGAAGATAAAGCAGGGGCTGAGGGAGGGGATGAGGGAGATAAGGCAGGGGCTGAGGGATGGGATGATGGAGATAAGGCAGGGGCTGAGAGATGGGGTGAGGGAGATAAGGCAGGGGCTGAGGGATGGGATGAGGGAGATAAGGCAGGTGCTGAGGGATGGGATGAGGTATAAAATAAGGCAGGGGATGAGGGAGATAAAGCAGGATATGAGGGGGATGGGATGAGAAAGATAAAGCAGGGGATGAGGGAGATTAGGCAGGAGATGAGGGGGGATGGGATGAGGAAGATAAAGCAGGGAATGAGGGAGATAAGGCAGGGACTATGGGATGAGGGAGATAAAGCAGGGTCTGAGGGATGGGATGAGGGAGATAAGGCAGGGGCTAAGGGATGAGGGAGATAAAGCAGGGTCTGAGGGATGGGATGAGGGAGATAAGGCAGGGACTATGGGATGAGGGAGATAAAGCAGGGTCTGAGGGATGGGATGAGGGAGATAAAGCAGGGTCTGAGGGATGGGATGAGGGAGATAAGGCAGGGGCTGAGGGATGGGATGAGGGAGATAAGGCAGGGGCTGAGGGATGGGATGAGGGAGATAAGGCAGGGGCTGAGGGATGGGATGAGGGAGATAAGGCAGGGGCTGAGGGATGGGATGAGGGAGATAAGGCAGGGGCTATGGGATGAGGGAGATAAAGCAGGGTCTGAGGGATGGGATGAGGGAGATAAAGCAGGAGATGAGGGGGGGTGGGATGTGGAAGAAAAAGCAGGGGATGGGATGAGGGAGATTAGGCAGGGGATGAGGAGGATTCGGCAGGGGCTGAGGGGTGGGATGAGGGAGATTCGCCAGGGGCTGAGGGAGATTTGACAGGGGATGAGGGATGGGATAAGGTATAAATTAAAGTGGGGATGAGGGAGATAAGGCAGGGTATTAGAGATGGGATGAGGGAGATAAGGCAGGGGATTAGGGAGAGATGGGATAAGGGAGATAAGGCAGGGGATTAGGGAGAGATGGGATGAGGGAGATAAAGCAGGGGATTAGGGATGGGATGAGGGGAGATAAAGCAGGGGATGAGGGATGGGATGAGGTATAAAATAAGGTGGGGATGAGGGAGATAAAGCAGGATCTGAGGGATGGGATGAGGGAGATAAGGCAGGTGGTGAGGGAGATGGGATGAGGGATATAAAGCGGGGGATGAGGGAGATTGGGCATGTGATGAGGGATATTAGGCAGGGGATTACGGATGGGATGAGGGAGATACAGCAGGGGATTAGGGAGAGATGGGATGAGGGAGATAAGGCAGGGGATTAGGGAGAGATGGGATGAGGGAGATTAGGGAGAGATGGGATGAGAGAGATAAGGCAGGGGATAAGGGAGGTTAGGCAGGGGATTAGGGATGGGATGAGGGAGATTAGGCAGGGGATTAGGGATGGGATAAGGGAGGTTAGGAAGGGGATTAGGGATGGGATGAAGAAGATTAGGCAGGGGATTAGGGATGGGACGAGAGAGATAAGGCGGGGGATTAGTGAGATAAGGGAGGTTAGGAAGGGGATTAGGGATGGGATGAAGGAGATTAGGGATGGGATGAGGGAGATTAGGCAGGGGATGAGGGAAGAGATGGGATGAGGGAGATGAAGCTGGGGTTTAGGCGTGGGATGAGGTAGATAAGGCAGGGGCTGAGGGATGGATGAGGTATAAAATAAGGTGGGGATTAGGGAGATAAAGCAGGATCTGAGGGATGGGATGAGGGAGATAAGGCAGGTGGTGAGGGAGAGATTGGATAAGGGAGATGGGATGAGGGATATAAAGCGGGGGTTGAGGGAGATTGGGCAGGGGATTAGGGATGGGATGAGGGAGATAAAGCAGGGGATTAGGGAGAGATGAGATGAGGGAGATTAGGCAGGGGATTAGGGAGAGATGGGATGAGAGAGATAAGGCAGAGGATAAAGGAGGTTAGGCATGGGATAAGGGAGATTAGGCAGGGGGTGAGGGAGATAATGCAGGGGATTAGGGATGGGATTAGGGAGATTAGGCAGGGGATTAGGGATAAAATGAGGGAGATTAGGCAGGGGATTAGGGATGGGATGAGGGAGATTAGGCAGGGGATTAGGGAAGAGATGGGATGAGGGAGATGAAGCTGGGGTTTAGGCGTGGGATGAGGTAGATAAGGCAGGGGCTGAGGGATGGGTGAGGTATAAAATAAGGTGGGGATTAGGGAGATAAAGCAGGATCTGAGGGATGGGATGAGGGAGATAAGGCAGGTGGTGAGGGAGAGATTGGATAAGGGAGATGGGATGAGGGATATAAAGCGGGGGTTGAGGGAGATTGGGCAGGGGATTAGGGATGGGATGAGGGAGATAAAGCAGGGGATTAGGGAGAGATGAGATGAGGGAGATTAGGCAGGGGATTAGGGAGAGATGGGATGAGAGAGATAAGGCAGAGGATAAAGGAGGTTAGGCATGGGATAAGGGAGATTAGGCAGGGGGTGAGGGAGATAATGCAGGGGATTAGGGATGGGATGAGGGAGATTAGGCAGGGGATTAGGGATAAAATGAGGGAGATTGGGCAGGGGATTAGGGAGATAAGGGAGGTTAGGAATGGGATAAGGGAGGTTAGGAAGGGGATTAGGGATGGGATGAGGGAGATAAGGGAGGTTAGGAAAGGGATTAGGGATGGGATGAAGGAGATTAGGGATGGGATGAGGGAGATTGGGTAAGGACTGAAGGAGAGATGGAATGAGGAGATACAGCAGGGTAGTAAGAGAGAGGTGGAATTATGATACAGAGAGAGATGGAGTCATGAGACAGAGGGCCCAATGTTCAAAGCATCGTTATAATAGTACCATGTTCTAAAGGTGTTCGCATTGCAATAGAAATTACAGGTGACATTGTTTGAAGGTTGTCTCTCTAGTGACAGAATGTTCAAATCAGCATCACCATATGCAGCAAGGGTGTAATGTAAATGATTCCTATAGACAGTGTTGGAAGACAATACAATGTACATGAGCAGTGGGATGTGGGTATACTGTGCATGTGTGTACGATGTGTTGTATATATGTATTGTACTGTAAATAGTGTATTTTAACTAAATTCATTATTAAAACAAATGTATTTTTTAGTTTGACGTGTTTATTATTTTTGGAACAAGATTTTCTATTACAGGATATTAAAGTGATGGTAAAGTCTCCAATTCCTATAATCAGATCCAGAATGGAAACAATATTTTAGATGGACTTTAATTCATCCATTTTAACCCCTTAATGACCCCTTAATGTCGATAAGGGTTTTCAGGCCATAATTAGTGCGAGTCTTGCCGCCAGCTATTAAACTGTTCTCCGATTGACGCTCTAGCTATACGAGACTCACACATGTATTTTATTTTTTTTAGCTAGTGCGCCGATTGGAGAACAGTTCAAACCATCAGCTTGATTTGTCCAGGGTGATGATCCCTGCTTCTTAAAGGGGCAGTATACACCAATGCATGTCATAGACACTACTATAAAGAATATGCACAGATACTAATATAAAAATCCAGTATAAAACCTTTTAAAAACTTACTTAGAAGCTCCCAGTTTATCACTATTAATGAGTGTAGGCTGGGACACCCAATGAAAGGGGCTGGGAAAACAAGAAGAGCAGACACTCCCCCTCCCTGCATATGAAAAGACAGATAATATAAGCAGGAGTCTGTAGACATCATCTGACACTGTGGGACTTGGTT
>NC_069509.1:30586286-30822777 GCF_027579735.1 Bombina bombina
GGTCCGAAGAAAGAAGATTGAAGATGCCGCTTGGAGGAAAACTTCGCCCCGATGGAGGACCTCTTCTTTGCCGCTTGGATGAAGACATCGCCGGATGGAAGACTTCTTCTTTGCCGCTTGGATTAAGACATCGCCTGGATTGGATGAAGAGTTCGGCCCGCCTGGGTGAAGACGACTCAAGGTAGGGAGATCTTCTGGGGCTTAGTGTTAGGTTTTTTTAAAGGGGGTTTGGGTGGGTTTATAGTAGGGGTATGTGGGTGGTGGGTTGTAATGTTGGGGGGTGGTATTGTGTGTGTTTTTACAGGCAAAAGAGCTGATTACTTTGGGGCATGCCCCGCAAAAGGCCCTTTTAAGGGCTGGTAATAGAGCTGTTAACTTTTGTAATTTAGAATAGGGTAGGGATTTTTTTTTATTTTAGGGGGCTTTATTATTTTATTAGGGGGCTTCGTATAGGTGTAATTAGCTTAAAATTCTTGTAATCTTTTTTTATTTTTTGTAATTTAGTGTTTGTGTTTTTTTGTAATTTAGTTTAGTGTATTTAATTGCATTTTAGTTTAGATATTAATTAATTTATTGATAGTGTAGGTGTATTTGTAGCTTAGGTTAGGATTTATTTTACAGGTAAATTGGTAATTATTTTAACTAGGTAGCTATTAAATAGTTATTAACTATTTAATAGCTATTGTACCTAGTTAAAATAAATACCAAGTTACCTGTAAAATAAATATAAACCCTAACATAGCTACAATGTAATTATTAATTATATTGTAGCTATCTTAGGGTTTATTTTATAGGTAAGTATTTAGATTTAAATAGGAATATTTTAATTAATAATATTAATATTAATTAGATTTATTTTAATAAGAATTTAGTTAGGGGTGTTAGAGTTAGATAGGGTTATTATACTTAATATATATATATATATATAATATAATAACGATATTAACCCTAATATAATTAGGGTTAATATAGTTAATATATATAATGTAATAACTATATTAACCCTAATATAATTAGGGTTAATATAGATGGCGGCGGTGTAGGGGGGTCAGATTAGGGGTTAATCTATTTAATATAGGTGGCGGCGGTGTAGGGGCATTAGATTAGGGGATAATACATTTATTATAGGTGGCGGCGGTGTAGGGGGATTTAGATTATAGCCAAAAGAGCTGATTACTTTGTGACAATGCCCCGCCAAAAGCCCTTTTAAGGGCTGGTAAAAGAGCTGATTACTTTGGGGCAAAGCCCCGCAAAAAGCCATTTTAAGGGCTGGCAATAGATCTGTTTACTTTGGGGTAATGCCACGCAAAAAGCCCTTTTCAGGGCTATTTGTAGGGTTAAACTTAGGTTTAGTGGTAGGGATAGTTTAGTATTTTAGGGGTTAATTAATTTAATATAGGTGGCGGCGGTATAGTGGGATTATATTAGGGGTTAATAATTTTAATATAGCTGGCGGCGGGGTAGGAGCTCACATTAGGGGGTAGTTAATGTAGGTGGTGGCGGTGTAAGGGGCTCACATTAGAGGGTAGTTAATGTAGGTGGCGGCGGTGTAAGGGGCTCACATTAGGGGGTAGTTAATGTAGGTGGCGGCGGTGTAAGGGGCTCACATTAGGGGGTAGGTAATGTAGATGGCGGCGGTGTAGGGGCTCACATTAGGGGGTTATACATTTAATGTAGGTGGCGGCGGGGTCCGGGAGCGGCGGTTTAGGGGTTAAATACTTTATTAGGGATTGTGGCGGGGGATCGCGGTTGACAGGTAGATAGACATTGCGCATGCGTTAGGTGTTAGGTTTTATTTAGCAGTTCGCGGTTGACAGGTAGATAGACATTGCGCATACGTTAGGTGTTAGGTTTTATTTTGCAGGTAGTTTTGGGAGTTACGGGGCTCCAATAGACAGCGTAAGGCTTGCTACGCCTGCAATTTGTGGCGAGGTGAAAATGGAGTAGGATTTCTCCATTTTCGCCACGTAAGTCCTTACGCTGTATATTGGATACCAAACTGTGCTGGTTTGGTATACCTGTCTATGGGCCAAAAAACTATGGCCGAAGGCAGAAATATACGAGCGTAACTTCTAGGTTACGCCGTATATGTGATACCAAACCAGCGCAAAATTTGGCGTCGCTGGCTTTTGCGGGCGACGCTGCATATCGGATCGAGGCCATGGTGCCTGAATGTTGACTGGCTACACTACAGTACTTTACCTTCATGGTGTCTGAATGTTGACTGGCTACATTACAGTACTATACCTTCATGGTGTCTGAATGTTGACTGGCCATAACACTACAGTACTTTACCTTCATGGTGTCTGAATGTTGACTGGCTACACTACAGTACTTTACCTTCATGGTGTCTGAATGTTGACTGGCTACACTACAGTACTTTACCTTCATGGTGTCTGAATGTTGACTGGCTACACTACAGTACTTTACCTTCATGGTGTCTGAATGTTGACTGGCTACACTACAGTACTTTACCTTCATGGTGTCTGAATGTTGACTGGCCATAACACTACAGTACTTTACCTTCATGGTGTCTGAATGTTAACTGGCTACACTACAGTACTTTGCCTTTATGGTCTGAATCATTCCTGCTTTTTCTCTTTCTCATAGAATGAGACTCACAACTCCATTACACTGGCATGAGTACACCTGAGCTTGGGTGGGGAGCTTTAACTAATGGGAAATGGTCAGTCTCCCTTTTTTTAAATACAAATCCACAAATTTGGTTTAGCACACGTGTTCTTTCATGTACAAGGGAAGTGACACCATGGGGATAGCCCCAGCTATCCCCAAGGGTACAGAGCCCCTGTCTGCGCTCCCTAAAGACTCTACTGTTCAGGGATGCTTACAACCTACGCTAACCTTTCTTTATACCAGTTCCTCTCCTCCATTACTATCCCCTTGAACTCCCTTAGCATGTAAGGCTAAGAGCCATGCTGTTTGCAGATCTCCTTCATAACAGCTGACTACAACAGTGCGACTCTCGGCAGGGCCCTCTACCCATTTGACCCCTATAAATGTTACCTTGTATGCCGCCTATGTTTATAGCTCTGTGGAATCTGTTGGCGCTCTACAAATAACCGATAATAATAATAATGAGTTGGCATTAAGGGGGAAGGACAACCCAGGTTTCCATTGCTGTACAATAAACCTGATTACAAAAAGTTGTCCTGAAATGAGAGTTATGAGTTAAACTGTGTAAAATACAAAAAAACTGTCTTAGCATTTCCTTTAATCTTTCAACAAACTATAAAATGACTGCTTCATCTCCACTATTGTGTTTGATGTATGTATTCAAAGACACAAACATCACGTTATAAGCAACAAGTCTTCCTCCCATTTTACTTTATAACTTATGTACATATTTTGGAGCTATTGATATTGTGATAGATTTATTGTGATTGTATTCCTGAAATGACAGACCGCCCCGGAGGATCCAGCATAGATTTATTGTGATTGTATTCCTGAAATGATAGACCGCCCCGGAGGATCCAGCATAGATTTATTGTGATTGTATTCCTGAAATGATAGACCGCCCCAGTGAATCCAGCATAGATTTATTGTGATTGTATTCCTGAAATGATAGACCACCCCGGAGGATCCAGCATAGATTTATTGTGATTGTATTCCTGAAATGACAGACCGCCCCAGTGAATTCAGCATAGATTTATTGTGATTGTATTCCTGAAATGATAGACCACCCCGGAGGATCCAGCATAGATTTATTGTGATTGTATTCCTGAAATGATAGAAGGCCCCGGAGGATCCAGCATAGAGTTATTGTGATTGTATTCCTGAAATGATAGACGGCCCCGGAGGATCCAGCATAGAGTTATTGTGATTTTATTCCTGAACTGATAGACCACCCCAGTGAATCCAGCATAGATTTATTGTGATTGTATTCCTGAAATGATAGACTGCCCCGGAGGATCCAGCATAGAGTTATTGTGATTGTATTTCTGAAATGATAGACCGCCCCAGTGAATCCAGCATAGATTTATTGTGATTGTATTCCTGAAATGATAGACCACCCCGGAGGATCCAGCATAGATTTATAGTGATTGTATTCCTAAAATGATAGACGGCCCCGGAGGATCCAGCATAGAGTTATTGTGATTGTATTCCTGAAATGATAGACGGCCCCGGAGGATCCAGCATAGAGTTATTGTGATTGTATTCCTGAAATGATAGATGGCCCCGGAGGATCCAGCATAGATTTATTGTGATTGTATTCCTGAAATGATAGACCTCCCCGGAGGATCCAGCATAGATTTATTGTGATTGTATTCCTGAAATGATAGACCTCCCCGGAGGATCCAGCATAGATTTATTGTGATTGTATTCCTGAAATGATAGACCGCCCCAGTGAATCCAGCATAGATTTGTGATTGTATTCCTGAAATGATAGACCACCCCGGAGGATCCAGCATAGATTTATTGTGATTGTATTCCTGAAATGATAGACCTCCCCGGAGGATCCAGCATAGATTTATTGTGATTGTATTCCTGAAATGATAGAACCGCCCCAGTGGATCCAGTATAGATTTATTGTGATTGTATTCCTGAAATGACAGACCGCCCCAGTGAATCCAGCATAGATTTATTGTGATTGTATTCCTGAAATGATAGACCACCCCGGAGGATCCAGCATAGATTTATTGTGATTGTATTCCTGAAATGATAGATGGCCCCGGAGGATCCAGCATAGAGTTATTGTGATTGTATTCCTGAAATGATAGACCGCCCCAGTGAATCCAGCATAGATTTATTGTGATTGTATTCCTGAAATGATAGACCGCCCCAGTGAATCCAGCATAGATTTATTGTGATTGTATTCCTGAAATGATAGACCGCCCCGGAGGATCCATCATAGATTTATTGTGATTGTATTCCTGAAATGATAGACCACCCCGGAGGATCCAGCATAGATTTATTGTGATTGTATTCCTGAAATGATAGACGGCCCCGGAGGATCCAGCATAGAGTTATTGTGATTGTATTCCTGAAATGATAGACGGCCCCGGAGGATCCAGCATAGAGTTATTGTGATTGTATTCCTGAACTGATAGACCGCCCCAGTGAATCCAGCATAGATTTATTGTGATTGTATTCCTGAAATGATAGACTGCCCCGGAGGATCCAGCATAGAGTTATTGTGATTGTATTCCTGAAATGATAGACCGCCCCAGTGAATCCAGCATAGATTTATTGTGATTGTATTCCTGAAATGATAGACCACCCCGGAGGATCCAGCATAGATTTATTGTGATTGTATTCCTAAAATGATAGACGGCCCCGGAGGATCCAGCATAAAGTTATTGTGATTGTATTCCTGAAATGATAGACGGCCCCGGAGGATCCAGCATAGAGTTATTGTGATTGTATTCCTGAAATGATAGATGGCCCCGGAGGATCCAGCATAGATTTATTGTGATTGTATTCCTGAAATGATAGACCTCCCCGGAGGATCCAGCATAGATTTATTGTGATTGTATTCCTGAAATGATAGACCTCCCCGGAGGATCCAGCATAGATTTATTGTGATTGTATTCCTGAAATGATAGACCTCCCCGGAGGATCCAGCATAGATTTATTGTGATTGTATTCCTGAAATGATAGACCACCACGGAGGATCCAGCATAGATTTATTGTGATTGTATTCCTGAAATGATAGACCTCCCCGGAGGATCCAGCATAGATTTATTGTGATTGTATTCCTGAAATGATAGAACCGCCCCAGTGGATCCAGCATAGATTTATTGTGATTGTATTCCTGAAATGATAGACCGCCCCAGAGGATCCAGCATAGATTTATTGTGATTGTATTCCTGAAATGATAGCCCGCCCGGAGGATCCAGCATAGATTTATTGTACCAGGATACAAGTTAATGCAATGTTTAGATATTCTGGCAATAAAAACTTGTATTCTTTGTCATTTATTATTCCAGTATATAGACATAAAATTCAATTTTTTTCTTTCATGATTCAGATTTTAAACAACTTTCCAATGTACTTCTATTATCAAATTTTCATCATTTTCTTGTTATCCTTTGTTGAAAATCAGAAGGTAAGTTCAGGAGTGTGCACATGTTTGCAGTACTGTATGACAAAAGTTTTGTAACAATGTTATACATTAGCAAGAGCACTAGATTGCAGCAGTTTTATAACAATGTTATACATTAGCAAGAGCACTAGATGGTAGCAGTTTTGTAACAATGTTATAGATTAGCAAGAGCACTAGATGGCAGCAGTTTTATAACAATGTTATACATTAGCAAGAGCACTAGATGGCAGCAGTTTTATAACCATGTTATACATTAGAAAGGGCACTAGATGGCAGCAGTTTTATAATAATGTTATACATTAGCAAGAGCACTAGATGGCAGCAGTTTTATAACAATGTTATACATTAGCAAGAGCACTAGATGGCAACAGTTTTATAACAATGTTATACATTAGCAAGGGCACTAGATGGCAGCAGTTTTATAATAATGTTATACATTAGCAAGAGTACTAGATGACAGCAGTTTTATAACAATGGTATACATTAGCAAGAGCACTAGATGGCAGCAGTTTTATAATAATGTTATACATTAGCAAGAGTACTAGATGACAGCAGTTTTATAATAATGTTATACATTAGCAAGAGCACTAGATGACAACAGTTTTATAATAATGTTATACATTAGCAGGAGCACTAGATGACAGCAGTTTTATAACAATGTTATACATTAGCAGGAGCACTAGATGACAGCAGTTTTATAACAATGTTATACATTAGCAAGAGCACTAGATGGCAGCAGTTTTATAACAATGTTATACATTAGCAAGAGCACTAGATGGCAGTAGTTTTATGAATTTATCCACCAATCAGCAAGAATAACTGAGGTTATTCACCAAAAATGGGCCGGCATCTCAACTTACATTCTTGCATTTCAAATAAAGATACCAAGAGAATGAAGAAAATTTGATAATAGGAGTAAATTAGAAAATTGCATGCTCTATCTGAATCATGAAAGAAAAAATTTGGGTTCAGTGTCCCTTTAAATAATGATCTCTACCCTTTATTTCAATTCCTGTACTGCTGCTTTAAGACCTTATAGCTTTATTTTTTCCTTATTTTCTAATCAACTTCTAATAAAAAAAATTGTTTTTCCTTGTTTAGTTGTTTTTCTTTTTAAAGAAACATGAAACCCAAACATTTTGTCTCATGATTCAGATAGAGCATGTGATTTTAAACAACTTTCTAATTTACTTCTATTATAATTTTTTCTATACGGCAGCAGTTTTGCATGAATGTTATCTATTTGAAGAGCACTAGATAGCAGCAATATTTCCTGCCATGCTGTGCTCCAGAAAACTACCTATGTATCACTTCAACAAAGAATATCATAAGAACAAAGCAAATTTGATAATAGATGTAAATTGGAAACTTTTGTAAATGTTTTGTCTAAATCACAAAAGATCGTTTTTAGGTTCATATCCTTTTAAGAGGAAAGAAATATGGATGTACCTGAACCCAAACGTTTTCAATAATGCTATAATATAAAGTTTGACTATAAATCTAGTTCAGTTCAGATACACTCACAATGGGAATAGCTAAGTTAAAGAAATGGAGAGGAGTGAATATCCACAAATCCACAGATAATCTTTACAATTGGATATTTGAAATGAAAAGTCTGAACCACTCATTGGCTTAAATTTAGAATTAGATCTTACAAGTTTTTTTTATGATTAACCATATAAAAGCTATTTAAAAGATGAAACTTTCATTATTCAGATAGAGCTTACAATTTATATATAAAAAAATCTAATTAAAGGGATTATAAACCCATTTTTTTTCATGATTCAGTTGCAATTTTAAGCAACTTTCTAATTTACTCCTTTTATCAATTTTTCTTCGTTCTCTTGCTATCTTTATTTGAAAAAGAAGGCAGCTAAGGAGCCGACAGCACCCTGGACAGCATTTATCTACCAATCAGCAAGGACAACCCAGGTTGTGAACCAAAAATGGGCCGGCTTCTAAACTTACATTCTTGCTTTTTAAATAAAGACAGCTAGAGAATGAAGAAAGATTGATAATAGGAGTAAATTAGAAAGTTGCTTAAAATTGCATGCTCTATCTGACTCATGAAAGAAAAAATTTGGGTTCAGTGTTCCTTTAAGTTTAATGATTAAATTGTGCACAATAGCTCCTAGTGAGCATGTGCAATATTTCATAGTATATATGTATATGCATTTTCTGATTGGATGATGGCTGTCACATGATAAGGGGGCAGGAAAAATTAAACTGAAATTTGTCCCAAAAATATCTAATACTCATTAGAAATGAATTCCTATTGCTTGTATTTTTGTTATTCATTTGCTGATTAAAGGGACACTGAACCCAATTTTTTTCTTTCGTGATTAAGATAGAGCATGCAATTTTAATCAACTTTCTAATTTACTCCTATTATCAATCTTTCTTTGTTCTCCTGCTATCTTTATATGAAAAAGAAGGCATCTAAGCTTTTTTTCTTGGTTCAAAACTCTGGACAGCAGTTTTTGATTGGTGGATGAATTTATCCACCAATCAGCAAGGATAACCTAGGTTGTTCACCAAAAATGGGCCGGCATCTAAACTTACATTCTTGCATTTCAAATAAAGATGCCAAGAGAATGAAGAACATTTGATAATAGGAGTAAATTAGAAAGTTGCCTAAAATTGCTGCTCTATCTGAATCACAAAAGAAAAAATTTGGGCTCAGTGTCCCTTTAAGTAATTCTACTATATTTATTGATTCTTTAAAGGAATATGAAACCCCAAAAAATGTATTTCATGATTCAGACAGAGCAGCAATTTAAAAAAAAAAACGTTCTAATTTACTTCTATATAATGTTTTCTTTGTTCTCTTGGTATCTTTGGTTGAAAAGCAGGATGTAAGCTTAGGAGCCCACCCATTTCTGGAGCACTTTATGGCTGCAGTTTTGCAAATAATATTATCCATTTGCAAGAGCACTATATGGCAGAACTATTTCCTGACATGTAGTGCTCTAGATAATACCTAGGTATCTGTTTAACACAGAATTTCATGGGAACAAAGCAGATTTGATAATAGAAGTCAATTGGAAACTTTTATTAAAATTGTATGTTCTGTCTGAATGACAGAAGAAAAATGATGGTTTTTTTCTATCCCTTTAAGGGAAATGTGAGCTTCCATTTGTCTACATCTTAGCTGTTTTCTAATAATAAAAAAAAAACTAAATTTGTCATATTCCTGAGCTTTAGACTTTTTAAAATACCCCTAGGAGGGCTGACTGTTATTATTATAAAGAAGAAGGATCTTTTAAATAACTATTTTATTTTAGAATATGACAAAATTATATTGAGAGAAAAGATTAATTATATTATCCCTAAGGTTTGTTTTTATTTGATTTTACTTTGTATTTTAGTAATATGTTGAATTAATTATATTATGTATCTGCATTTTTGTATATATTTTAATTCATATATATTTTATATATACACATTTATTATGTGAATATAGATGTTATATAAAAGTACACACATATATATTTTATATATACACATTTTGTATGTGAATATAGATGTTATATAAAAGTACACACATATATATTTTATATATACACATTTTGTATGTGAATATAGATGTTATATAAAAGTACACACATATATATTTTATATATACACATTTTGTATGTGAATATAGATGTTATATAAAAGTACACACATATATATTTTATATATACACATTTATTATGTGAATATAGATGTTATATAAAAGTACACACATATATAAGTGTACATATAGAGTACATGGATTAGTGTCACTCATTGGAACTCTATATAAGAAGATACAGTGTGGGAAAACCCCACAGGAGAGTTGCAACTAGTTGTGAGTAAATTTGGTCACATGAGGCCACCGTACCTCAGACTGTGCTATAGCTAGTTCCTTAGCTGAGCTGGAACCGTGTAGATCAGTGCTCTGGGCGGCTTGTGGTGTCTGTGACAGGAAGAGGCTCCGGTGATGAATGTGACCTCCAGCCTGTGAGTACTTTGTGAATAAGCTTTATTAGTAAAATACATTATATTGTTTAACAATGTAACATATAGGATTAGAAATTCCTTCACACAAGTGGCAGCAGCAGAGACTACAAGGATCCTCCTTATCTACACATGTTTAGAGCTGGTTAAAGGGCTGTCTGATGGAGAATTATATTAATGCATTGTGAGTTTTTATATATCAGGTAGACTTGTTTATTGGATTTAGCTGACATTAAAGGGACAGTAAAGTCAAAATTAAACTCATGATTCAGAAAGAACGTGCAATTTTAAACCACTTTTCCTCTGTTACAGAGGGATATATGGACAGGTACAGAGGGATATATATGGTCAGGTACAGAGGGATATATATGGTCAGGTACAGAGGGATATATATGGACAGGTACAGAGGGATATATATGGACAGGTACAGAGGGATATATATGGACAGGTACAGAGGGATATATATGGACAGGTACAGAGGGATATATATGGACAGGTACAGAGGGATATATATGGACAGGTACAGAGGGATATATATGGACAGGTACAGAGGGATATATATATGGACAGGTACAGAGGGATATATATATGGACAGGTACAGAGGGATATATATGGACAGGTACAGAGGGATATATATGGACAGGTACAGAGGGATATATATGGACAGGTACAGAGGGATATATATGGACAGGTACAGAGGGATATATATGGACAGGTACAGGGGGATATATATGAACAGGTACAGGGGGATATATATGGACAGGTACAGAGGGATATATATGGACAGGTACAGAGGGATATATATGGACAGGTACAGGGGGATATATATGGACAGGTACAGAGGGATATATATGGACAGGTACAGAGGGATATATATATGGACAGGTACAGAGGGATATATATGGACAGGTACAGAGGGATATATATGGACAGGTACAGGGGGATATATATGGACAGGTACAGGGGGATATATATGGACAGGTACAGAGGGATATATATGGACAGGTACAGAGGGATAATTATATGGACAGGTACAGAGGGATAATTATATGGACAGGTACAGAGGGATAATTATATGGACAGGTACAGAGGGATAATTATATGGACAGGTACAGAGGGATAATTATATGGACAGGTACAGAGGGATAATTATATGGACAGGTACAGAGGGATAATTATATGGACAGGTACAGAGGGATAATTATATGGACAGGTACAGAGGGATAATTATATGGACAGGTACAGAGGGATAATTATATGGACAGGTACAGAGGGATAATTATATGGACAGGTACAGAGGGATAATTATATGGACAGGTACAGAGGGATAATTATATGGACAGGTACAGAGGGATAATTATATGGACAGGTACAGAGGGATAATTATATGGACAGGTACAGAGGGATAATTATATGGACAGGTACAGAGGGATAATTATATGGACAGGTACAGAGGGATAATTATATGGACAGGTACAGAGGGATAATTATATGGACAGGTACAGAGGGATAATTATATGGACAGGTACAGAGGGATAATTATATGGACAGGTACAGAGGGATAATTATATGGACAGGTACAGAGGGATAATTATATGGACAGGTACAGAGGGATAATTATATGGACAGGTACAGAGGGATAATTATATGGACAGGTACAGAGGGATAATTATATGGACAGGTACAGAGGGATAATTATATGGACAGGTACAGAGGGATAATTATATGGACAGGTACAGAGGGATAATTATATGGACAGGTACAGAGGGATAATTATATGGACAGGTACAGAGGGATAATTATATGGACAGGTACAGAGGGATAATTATATGGACAGGTCCAGGGGGATAATTATATGGACAGGTCCAGGGGGATAATTATATGGACAGGTCCAGGGGGATAATTATATGGACAGGTCCAGGGGGATAATTATATGGACAGGTCCAGGGGGATAATTATATGGACAGGTCCAGGGGGATAATTATATGGACAGGTCCAGGGGGATAATTATATGGACAGGTCCAGGGGGATAATTATATGGACAGGTCCAGGGGGATAATTATATGGACAGGTCCAGGGGGATAATTATATGGACAGGTCCAGGGGGATAATTATATGGACAGGTCCAGGGGGATAATTATATGGACAGGTACAGAGGGATAATTATATGGACAGGTCCAGGGGGATAATTATATGGACAGGTCCAGGGGGATAATTATATGGACAGGTCCAGGGGGATATATGGGGTGCAGGAGCATTACACCATAGTATGTGATCAGTAGAACATTTAGTCATTGCATTCTGTATCACAAAGGTCATGTGACCTGCATGAGTATATTATAGGCAAATTAAATTCCTGTGCTAGTTTTGTTGCACCCACTTGCATGGAAAGGGTTACTTAAACCGTGAGCCACCAGAGGGTGCAGCTGATGGGCTTAAAGAAAGTTGTGGACATAGTTTTTTTTTTTTTTAATGCCTCGCTTGGGGAACCTTAAAGGGACAGTAAAGTAAAAATTAAACTTTCATGATTCAGATAGAACATACAATTCTTAACACATTTCCAATTGACTTCAGTTATCAAATTTGCTTCATTCTCTTGTTATCCTTTAGAAAAGCAAAGTCAAATGGAGAGAGCAGCACCACTGTCCGTGCACGGCCAAAGGGAGTAAACTGCTATTTCCCTGTGTTGTCCAAAATACACAGAGTGCCAGCACAATGGATTAAAATAGAAATTTTATTAAAGACCTTTGTAAAAATACAAGTTGCAACGTTTCGGGGTAACCCCCTTAATCATGCAATTTGATACACATAATGAATACCGTCTTATTTATACCCTTTCAATTTCGCGCCAATACAATGTTGCACTATGTGCATGGCGCCACCTAATGGTCAAAAACATTAAGTATATCTTAACTCTTTATGCTACTTAAACATTATATCCAAAAATTAAAAACAAAGTGTCACCTGTACAAGTAAATATTTCCAATGCACAATAACTATTTGTTGGTGTATTATTAAACATCTTTGTCAGTGACTATTAACACAATAGAATAAATTGCACATTATAGACTACTTTTTATACAGATAATGTGCCAATACCAAAATATAATGGCTACTCAGAAAGGATCTAGTTTAAAGTGATATATAGGGTAACCGTACAGTCTAATAATCTGCCTCTCTCTATATTTTTTCACAGGGGCAGCTGTGATTGACATCGGTTTTAGCCAATCATCAGCTCACCATGCGCCCCCTGTGAAATCGGACCTGCACGCTCCCGTGCTCTCAACTCACTCATTACTATGTACTGGGCATGCGCAATTCTTACGCTAATTGCGCATCTCTAAATGACAATACTAATAATAATGAGTTATGTTATGTTACCCTGATGTTGTTGCTACTAGCACCATTTTTTGCTTTGTCCATAACTGGAATTTCTGAATAAATGCACTAAACTGCTGCCGCTCGGGTGCTTGTCAAGTTTGTGTTTTGTCTACATTGCCATGCACATAGTGCAACATTGTATTGGCGCGAAATTGAAAGGGTATAAATAAGGCAGTATTCATTATGTGTATCAAATTGCATGATTAAGGGGGTTACCCCGAAACATCGCAACTTGTATTTTTACAAAGGTCTTCAATAAAATTTTCTATTTTAATCCATTGTGCTGGCACTCTATGTGTATCCTTTAGAAAAGAGCATACATAAGTAGACTCGGGATCAGCAATGCACTACCAGGAACTAGCTGCTAATTGGTGGCTGTACATAAATGCCTCATCTTTGGGTCACTCAGTGTGTTCAGCTAGCTCCTGTAGCACACTGTTGCTCCTTCAACAAAGGATACCAAGAGAACAAAGCACATTTTAACTGCACTCACGGCAGAACTTTTATTTTTCACCTAGAATAGTAGACAAGCCCTGAAATGGAGACTGTAGGGTGTGGATACTATAGGTGCAATCTGAGGTCTAAATAGCTGAACATTCTCTTCAACAAAGGATACCAAGAGAACAAAACTTTTTATAATAGTTGTTTAAAATTGTATGCTCTATATGAATTATGAAAGTTTAATTTTGACTTCACTGTCCCTTTAAAACATAGAGTGTATTTGAACTTAACTAGATTATATGCATCACCGGTTCCCAGGATACATCAATAGAAATAATAATGCTCTTATAAATACACAGTTGGATACTGGATAGACCAATAGAAAATAGCAGCCCATGAATCAATCCGTCTTTCTGTCCATCAATCTGTCTATATATCTGTCTTTCTGTCTATATATCCGTCTTTCTGTCCATCTATCTGTCTATATATCCGTCTTTCTGTCCATCTATCTGTCTATATATCCGTCTTTCTGTCCATCTATCTGTCTATATATCCGTCTTTCTGTCCATCTATCTGTCTATATATCCGTCTTTCGGTCCATCTGTCTATATATCCGTCTTTCGGTCCATCTGTCTATATATCCGTCTTTCTGTCCATCTGTCTATATATCCGTCTTTCTGTCAGTCTTTCTGTCCGTCTGTCTGTCTATATATCCGTCTGTCAGTCTTTCTGTCCGTCTGTCTGTCTATATATATATCAGTCTTTCTGTCCATCTGTCTGTCTATATATCCGTCTTTCTGTCCATCTGTCTGTCTATATATCCGTCTTTCTGTCCATCTGTCTGTCTATATATCCGTCTTTCTGTCCATCTGTCTGTCTATATATCCGTCTTTCTGTCCATCTGTCTGTCTATATATCCGTCTTTCTGTCCATCTGTCTATATATCCGTCTTTCTGTCCATCTGTCTGTCTATATATCCGTCTTTCTGTCCATCTGTCTGTCTATATATCAGTCTTTCTGTCCATCTGTCTGTCTATATATCTGTCTTTCTGTCCATCTGTCTATATATCCGTCTCACAATTTGTGCCTGATAATAAATAACGCACTCCTTGACAGAGCCAGTTATTATCCTTTCCTGCAAAGCTCTCTGTCAGGTTAAAGGGACATAAAACCCAACATTTTTCTTTCATGATTTGGATAGGGCATACCATTTTAAACAACTTTTCAATTTACTTCTATTTAATTTGCTTCCTTCTCTTGTTGTCCTTTGCTGAAGCCTTTAGGTAAGCTCAGGAGTAGCAAGGAACCTAGGTTCTAGCTGCTGATTGGTGGCTGCATATATATAACGATTGTCATTGCCTCACCCATGTGTTCAGTTAGAAACCAGTAGTGCATTGCTGCTCCTTCAACAAATGATACCAAGAGAATGAAACTAATTTGATAATAGAAATAAAATAGAAAGGTGTTTAAAATTGTATGTTCTACCTAAATCATGAGAGAATAAATGTGGGTTTTATGTTCCTTTAATTCAGCCTGAGAATGAAGAAGATCTTTGTGTCCCTGACGGGTTTATAACAAATGATATGTTGGTATGAAGCGTGGGTTGGCATTGCTTTTCATGTGCATACTCGGCTGTTAGAACTGTCAGTGTAACGTTAGAGTGTGAGCTCTGTGGGGTAAATACGCCCGTCATTTACATTCGTTATCACAATATTATAGACTTGTTAGTAGTTGTGCGCACTCTTGGCACTATAGAAATAAAATTAAATCGTGTTATTTCTTGCAGGTTTGGAGATGATCCTGGTATTTATTATTTAATTGGTCTTCGGAGTTTCTCATCTCGAGGGCTGTTGAGTTATGTGTAGCTAAGGAAGCTGCTTTGCCTCTTACCTGTTCTTGTATGAACACAGAAATGCTTTGATTATGGTTCTGCCCAGAACTGTTAGTGTCGCATACCTGGGTGCAAGGGTGACGCAGTTATCTGATCTCCAGTCTTTATTTACCCATAATCTTCAGTGTAATGTTACTGGTAGGAATATTATATTGGGCTTGTGCTGCAGCTGAGAAACACTGACCGGGTGACTTAACCATTTTATTCTTGAACCTTTTTGTTGACCATTCATTCTCAGTCTGATCTCCTTATTGTAGACAGCTATGGCGGAGTTGATTACGGATCAAGAGGAGGAGAAGCGAGATGGGACACACTCTACATTAGAGAAAGCGCACTGCACTTCCACCACTGCCAAGAATCTCGCCATCCTCAAGGAGCGTTCCTTTGACATTAATTTTGAAGTTGGAGATGAATATGATATTATTGAGACAATTGGGACTGGAGCATATGGGGTGGTGTCATCTGCTCAGAGAAAAGATACCGGTGAGTGCTTATAGTTATGGACATATTACGGCCTCGGCACATATAGTCTATTCCTAGACGTTCAAAATGTACGGGAGAAGCAGATTTTGTGAGGTTGTGCAGTTTCCGTGCCTGGCTCCCCACTTTTGTATATTTTATTAGAAGAAGCAGCCTGTTGCCATACTGCTGAGCTATCTCACAACCTGTGGTATAGTAGGAGTTCTGCATGGTTCCTCCTTGTCTTCTAAACAGTTATCAATACTGCCTCACTGGACCAGGGGGTAGTTAAAGGGACATTAAACACTTTGAGATGGTAATCTAAAATAACTGTGTGTATATATATATATATATATATATATATATATAAAAATCTGCTTTATGCGTTCATTATTTATTTTGCCCCCCTTTCCTGTAATTCCACTCTGACATTGTGAGCTTTTCAGTTGCTGTTAGAAATGGAAGTGCAGAACACTGTTATATTCCACACAGCCATTGGCTGCACACTCTAGTGACCTATTTATAACTCTCCCTAATTGGCCACTGCTGAGAAGGTAACCTAAGTTACAATATGGCAGCTCCCATTGTTTTATAAACACAACAACTTTACACTTATTTTGTCAGTATTTAACCCTTTAAGGACACAGCTTTCAGTTTGCTCAATTGTTTTATGATGGAAAAATTCCGTCATATGTCCTTAAGAGGTTAATCAGCTAATGAATCTATAAACTACACCTACGTGTTATTCTCAGACTAATCTTTTCTTTGCCTCGTTTTACCGAGCATTTATTTAGTTTAATGTCCCTTTAATAACACCACTGATTATATTTCATATCGATTGCACAATGGAAGCCTTTACTTCAAGTCATTTTTAAATGTTCAGATATTTAGACCTTACCCTAAAGTTTTTCTTTCATGAATCAGATATAGAATACAATTTTAAACAACTTTCCATTTTACTTGTATTATCAGATTGGCTTCATTCTCTTGGTATCCTTTGAAGCAGTGCACTACTGAGAGCTAGCTGAGCACATTGAGTGACCCAATATGAGGCATTTATGTGCAGCAACCATTTAGCTCCCAGTAGTACATTGCTGCTCCTAAACCTACCTAGTTATGCTTTTCAACAAAGGATACCTAGAGCAAAAAGCAAGTTCATGCTCTATTTGAATCCTGAAAATGTAATTGGGGCTTTACTGTTCCTTTTTTTTTTTTTTTTTTTTTTTTTTTTTTTTTTTTAAAAACAGTTTATAGTCACTCTGGCGTTCTACCCAATGTCACTGTGCACGCTTGCAAGGCTTAAAAAAAAAAAAAAAAAATTGTTTTTTTTTTTTGCTTTGATTCTTCCTAAACTCATCTCATGGTCATAGGTCAAAAGGTCGCCATTAAGAAAATCCCAAACGCCTTTGATGTGGTGACAAACGCAAAGCGCACCCTGCGGGAGCTAAAGATTCTCAAGCACTTCAACCATGACAACATCATCGCTATTAAAGACATCCTAAAGCCGGTTATATCCTACTCTGACTTTAAATCTGTGTAAGTTTCACAAGATTATTTTTTTTATACCATTAAGTTCAGTTGCACAGGTGTTGCTGCTTCAGAAAAGTGTTCTCGCCCAGGTCTGATCATCAAACCGCGCTGGCAAGGAGATCATATTGTTAGCATTATTTTGTACCGTATGTGCCTCTTTATATAGTGAGAGAAACGGCTCTAAAGCTAACATTTCCCTTTATAAAATACTTTGTGACCTTGCGGTACTGAATACACTGCTTAAGTAATCTTACCAGACCACATAACTGTAGAGAATCTGGCCCTAGGAATTAAACCACAATTTTGAACAAATTTCTATTATCTAAATGTTTGTTTTTTGAGAACCTTTGTTGAAAAGCAGGATGGTAAGTTCAGGAGTGTGCACGTGTCTGCAGCAGTTTTGCAACAATGTTCTAGATTAGCAAGAGCACTAGATGGCAGCAGTTTTATAACAATGTTATACATTAGCAGGAGTACTAGATTGCAGCAGTTATATAATAATGTTATACATTAGCAAGAGCACTAGATGGCAGCAGCTTTATAACAATGTTATACATTAGCAGGAGTACTAGATGGCAGCAGTTTTATAACAATGTTATACATTAGCAAGAGCACTAGATGGCAGCAGTTTTATAACAATGTTATACATTAGCAAGAGCACTAGATGACAGCAGCTTTATAACAATGTTATACATTAACAAGAGCACTAGATGGCAGCATTTTTATAACAATGTTATACATAAGCAGGGGCACTAGATGGCAGCAGTTTTATTATAATGTTATACATTAGCAGGAGCACTAGATGGTAGCAGTTTTATAACAATGTTATACATTAGCAAGAGCACTAGATGGCAGCAGTTTTATAACAATGTTATACATTAGCAGGAGCACTAGATGGCAGCAGTTTTATAATGTTATACATTAGCAAGAGCACTAGATGGCAGTAGTTTTATAGCAATGTTATACATTAGCAAGAGCACTAGATGGCAGCATTTTTATAACAATGTTATACATTAGCAAGAGCACTAGATGGCAGTAGTTTTATAACAATGTTATACATAAGCAGGGGCACTAGATGGCAGCAGTTATATAATGTTATACATCAGCAAGAGCACTAGATGGCAGCAGTTATATAATGTTATACATCAGCAAGAGCACTAGATGGCAGCAGTTTTATTATAATGTTATACAGTAGCAGGAGCACTAGATGGCAGCAGTTTTATAATAATGTTATACAGTAGCAGGAGCACTAGATGGCAGCAGTTTTATAACAATGTTATACAGTAGCAGGAGCACTAGATGGCAGCACTATTTCCTATCGTGTAATGTGTCAGACATGTGCACGATACCTAGATATCTCTACAAAAAAATAAGAGAACATAGCAAATTAGATAATATAAATAAATTGGAAAATGTTTTAACCCCTTAACGACATGCGTCGTACAGGGTACGTCGCACAAAACCTGGTCTTTAAAGACCAGCGACGTACCCTGTACGAGACTGGGGTTGAAAGCGGCTGGAAGCGATCAGGATCGCTTCCAGCCGCTTTCCGGTTATTGCAGTGATGCCTCGATATCGAGGCATCACTGCAATAACATTTTACCCCATCCGATGCAGAGAGAGCCACTCGTTGGTGGGTGGGAGCCGACGTGGGAGGCGGGTGGGCGGCCATCGGTGCATTACGTAATGCAGCGGTGGGTGGGATCGTGGGCGGGCTCGCTGGGGGCGCGCACAGGCGCGCGCGCGGGGGAGGTGGGCGGGCGCGTGCACGGGGAGTGGGAGGGCGCGTGCACGGGGAGGGAGCGGGTGGGAACCATTACACTATGGAACAGATTTTCTATATTTAGAGGGAGAGAGGGGGGTATAAAAACATTTTATATATATATATAATCTAAGAGATCTGGGAGGGGGTGGGGGTTTAGTCTTGGGGGGGAAGCTACACTACAGAAAAGTGGGGGGAAAAATAAAAAATATATATTTTTTTTTGTAAACTGGGTACTGGCAGACAGCTGCCAGTACCCAAGATGGCTCCCAATAATGTAGAGGGGGAGGGTTAGAGAGCTGTTTGGGGGGGGATCAGGGAGGTTTGGGGCTAAGGGGGATGCTACACAGCAGCATATGTAAATATGCTAAAAAAAATAATAATAAAAAAAAAAAGATACCTTTTTATTTTAGTACTGGCAGACTTTCTGCCAGTACTTAAGATGGCGGGGACAATTGTGGGGTGGGGGAGGGAAGAGAGCTGTTTGGGAGGGATCAGGGGGTCTGCTGTGTTAGATGGGAGGCTGATCTCTACACTGAAGCTAACATTAACCCTGCAAGTTCCCTACAAGATCCCTAATTAACCCCTTCACTGCTAGACATAATACACGTGTGATGTGCAGCGGCATTTAGCAGCCTTCTAATTACCAAAAAGCATCGCCAAAACCATATATGTCTGCTATTTCTGAACAAAGGGGATCCCAGAGAAGCATTTACAACCATTTGTGCCATAATTGCACAAGCTGTTTGTAAATAATTTCAGTGAGAAACCTAAAATTGCGAAAAAATTTACGTTTTTTAAAATTTGATCGCATTTGGCGGTGAAATGGTGGCATTAAATATACCAAAATGGGCCTAGATCAATACTTTGGGTTGTCTACTACACTACACTAAAGCTAAAATTAACTCTACAAGCTCCCTACATGCTCCCTAATTAACCCCTTCACTGCTGGGCATAAAACACGTGTGGTGCGCAGTGGCATTTAGCAGCCTTCTAATTACCAAAAAGCAACAGCAAAGCCATATAAGTCTGCTATTTCTGAACAAAGGGGATCCCAGAGAAGCATTTACAACCATTTATGCCATATTTGCACAAGTTGTTTGTAAATAATTTCTGTGAGAAACCTAAAGTTTGTGAAAAAATTTGTGAAAAATTGAACAATTTTTTTTATTTGATCGCATTTGGCGGTGAAATGGTGGCATGAAATATACCAAAATGGGCTTAGATCAATACTTTGGGATGTCTTCTAAAAAAAAATATATACATGTTAAGGGATATTCAGGTATTCCTGACAGATATCAGGGTTCCAATGTAACTAGCACTCATTGTGAAAAAAAAGTGGTTTTGAAATAGCAAAGTGCTACTTGTATTTATTGCCCTATAACTTGCAAAAAAAGCAAAGAACATGTAAACATTGGGTATTTCTAAACTCAGGACAAAATTTTGAAACTATTTACCATGGTTGTTTTTTGGTGGTTGTAGATGTGTAACAGATTTTGG
This sequence comes from Bombina bombina, assembly GCF_027579735.1. NCBI lineage: Eukaryota > Metazoa > Chordata > Amphibia > Anura > Bombinatoridae > Bombina > Bombina bombina. Next base: position 30,607,297 of record NC_069509.1, read on the forward strand.
GGGTCAAAGTTAGAAAAAGTGTGTTTTTTTTCCATTTTTTCCTCATATTTTATAATTTTTTTTAATAATAAATTATAAGATATGATGAAAATAATGGTATTTAGAAAGTCCATTTAGTGGCGAGAAAAACGGTATATAATATGTGTGGGTACAGTAAATGAGTAAGAGGAAAATTACAGATAAACACAAACAACGCAGAAATGTAAAAATAGCCCTGGTCTTTAAGGGAAAGAAATTGAAAAATGGCCTTGGTCCTTAAGGGGTTAAAAGTGTTTGCTACGTCCGAATCATGGAAGAAAAATGTTGGGCTTCATGTCCCTTTAATGTTTTACATGACTGATGTCTGTCAGATCTTAAATAAATTTATTTATTTTATTGCTAACAATACGATACAGTAGGAAGAAAAAAGGGACTTTTCTAAAGGCAAATTTGTTGGTGTTGAGGTTCATTTTAGGATTCAGTATAATCTGTATATGAGTAATACATCTCAAACTGTTGTTTGTTCTGGTTTGCTATCAGTATAGGTTCCAAATGGTAAAAACTTTGCATTGGAATGCAGTGATGAAATGTAGTAATTTGTTAGTTTTACATGAATACTCCTTGGTAAGTTTTTGTTTAAACCAATCAGGACTGCCGTATGCACATAGCCTCCAGTCACCAACAGTGTCTAGAATTGGTTGATAAAACAACTGCATCTATGTAGACAGAGGAAGATGAAATACACCTCTGTAAATCTAACGTCCTTCCTTCTATTTTCAGGTATGTGGTTCTTGATCTCATGGAGAGTGATCTACATCAGATCATTCACTCTTCACAACCTCTCACACTAGAACATGCCCGATACTTCCTCTACCAGCTGCTGCGTGGGTTGAAGTACATTCATTCGGCAAATGTCCTCCACCGCGACCTGAAACCCAGCAACCTCCTCATCAATGAGAACTGTGAGCTGAAGATTGGGGACTTTGGGATGGCTAGGGGACTTTGTACCAAACCTGATGAGTACAAGTATTTTATGACTGAATATGTAGCCACTCGCTGGTATCGAGCCCCAGAGCTCATGCTGTCTCTCCACGAGTATACACAGGCTATTGACATGTGGTCTGTGGGATGTATTTTCGCAGAAATGTTAGGGCGAAAGCAACTCTTCCCAGGCAAGAATTACATCCACCAGCTACAACTTATCATGACTGTTCTGGGTACACCTTCCACCCAGGTAATCAGAGCGATTGGGGCAGAGAGAGTGCGAGCGTACATCCAGAGTCTTCCCTCACGCCAATCTGTGCCCTGGACCAGCTTGTACCCACAGGCTGACCGAAAAGCCCTGGACCTGTTGTCCAAAATGTTGAGATTTGACCCACGGGAACGGATTTCGGTGCGAGAGGCTCTTCGTCATCCTTTCCTGTCCAAGTATCATGATCCTGATGATGAACCAGAGTGTGTCCCAGCCTTTGATTTTGATTTTGACAAGAAGATTTTGACCAAAGAGCAGATTAAAGAGGCAATAGTTTCTGAAATAGACAACTTCCATCGCAGGCGAGAGGGAATCAGACGTCAAATCAGCTTTAAGCCTGCACTAACGCCAGCTATTGAGGGATCTGTTGGTGATGTTGTTCGGGAGAGTGACTTTCATTCGCCTCCTCTCCCCCCTCCAACACAATTAGATGTGGACATGCCAAGTGCCAACTCAGCCAGGGAAAGGGTGGACTTTCTGATGGAGTCTCCCATAGCTCCACAGAAAACGGAGACCATTGATCTGACCTCTCCTGTAGATAGTGCCGAGACAGAGGCACATGGGGAATACGAAAAGACTAAAGAGGATGTCCCAGTGGTGAAAGCAGACCCCGAACCTGTGCCAAAAAAGGAAGGAGCCATCTCAAATGATACCAAAGCAGCGCTAATTGCCGCCATTATACGGTCATCCCAGCGAAACAGGAGCAAAGGTAAAAGGAAGAACAAAACTCAGCTCTAATTTATTCAATTTGTAACAAATAGTGCATTTTTCTTTAAAGTGAAAGTAAATCCTAGCGTTTTACAAACGCTAGGATTGACTTTTTAAAAAATAAAGGGGACTTTCATTCATGAAGTATAAGATACTTCATGTAGAAAGCTCCTTTATTTGCTTTAACCAATCGCTGTTTTTTCGCTGTTAAAGCAGCCCACGGCTTAAAAATTTTTTTTCCTAACAGGTGACTTTTTCACCTCTTGGCCGATAGCTGTGCGGTAAATTCGGCTTGGCGCCCATAGGAGCCGGATTTACCGCACAGCTATTGGCTAAAAGGTGAAAACCTCACTTCTTAGCAAAAAATTTTTTTTTAGCCGTGTGCTGCTTTAGCAGCTAAAACGGCGATCAGTTAAAACAAATAAAGGAGCTTACTACATGAAGTTTCTTATACTTCATGAATGAAAGTCCCCTTTATTTGTTTCAAAAGTCAATCCTAGCGTTTGTAAAACGCTAGGATTTACTTTCACTTTAACACTCATTTACAGGAACATAATAGTAAAATGCTCTAATGTGCTAGCACTTTACTACGGTGTGTCTCTAACTATGTGTTTAAAGGGACATAGAAGTCAACATTCAAGTGCACTAATAATTAAAAAAAAACCAACTGATTTTTACCTTTCCCTGATCTTTGAAGAAACCCCCCCCCATAATAGCATACTGAGGTAGGCTCAGGTGTGTGCATGTGTTTAGAACACTACATTGTATAACATTGTTTCAAACGAAGCTGTCATATAGTGCTTGACACGTGCACGCTCTTGAACCTACCTCAGTATGCTCTTTTGGAAAGCAACTATAATTCATCGAAGGATAACAAGAGACATTTAAAAGTTAAATCTAAATTGACAGTTTTACTTACTTGCCCCTTTTAACCTATCTGCCTGGCCTGGACATGGGTTGGTGATTCGCAGCTACACACATATGGCTCCCCTGTTTGGCTGAAAATCCCATATCCAGTTCAGAGACTGAAGTACATTGCCGCTATGGCACACATGTGTATTTAAAACATTTAGCTCTGCAGGATCGGTTACCGCTGTACAAACAGATGATATTAGAGACCTGCAGTAGTTTGCTAGTAAAATGCTGTAGCCAGTTGGCCCCTGGGATTTTTCATGTGATGGTTTTGTACTTTGTAAAAACACAGTTCTCCAAATGTCTCCTTTGGCTCAAAACACATTTGATACATGAACCTTAACTTTTTTTTTCTTTAGTTAGTTTTGATATAACATTTTAAACCACTTTCCAATTTTCTTTTATTTATCTAATTTGCTTTGTTGTTTTGGTATCCTTTGTTGAGAAATGTACCTAGGCAGGTTCAGGAGCAGCAATGCAGTACTGGAATCTTGCTGTTGATTAGTGGCTGCACATATACCTCTTGTCATTGGCTCACTAGATGTGTTCAGCTAGCTCCCAGTTCTGCATTACTGTTCTTTCAACAAAGGATACCAAGGGCCGCTCATTAAAAGCTTGCCAGCATGAAGAGCAATCGCAACATATTTGCTTTTTCCCGAGCATTAAATGGCAAAGTAGGTATCTCTTACATTCAGAACCTGCATAGTGAGATAAACGGAGCTCAATCTAAAATTTGCCTTTAACAAATATATTAAAGACCTCACAGTACTGACGAGACTTAGATAATCTCACCAGACCAGAGAGCTTCAGGTAGCCAGGCCCCAAGAGAATGAAGCAAATTTATTCATAGAAACAAATTGTAAAGTTGTTTAAAATTTGTATGTGCTGATTCATGAAAGAGAAATTTTTGGTTTTCATGTCCCTTTAAACTAACCTGAAACATACATGAGTATTAGTTGCTTATTGGCTGATAAGACAACACCTCTTGCTACCGACACGCCCCAGAAACATGGAAACATTTTATTTTAAAGTAAAACCTCTAATATGTTTTAATACTTTTTATAAAAAAAAAAGTCCCTCTTCGTGTATAAATAGCCATCCATACACCCTCTGGGTCATACAAATCCTGTTAGTCTTCATTTGCTTTGCACTTTTTATTGTACTGGTGGGACAGGTGGGGTTTTTTTTTTTTTAATAAAGTAGGTGTTTTTGTAAAAATGTAACATGACAAATAAAATGATTATTGCCGCACTAACCTATCCACTCTGCACAAGGAGGAACAACAAGCACAGTCTCTTAACGGGCTGCTAATGTGCCCAACGTGTTCTGTACTATACCACAATGGGATTTTTATTTTCAGGATTTCTTATAATTCTCATAAACGGCTTGAGTGAGATGATTGAGTGAACTCTTGTATTCATTTCCTCTCAGCTTATGCCGCCCTGCAGTGCGTCCACCAAGTAATCAAGATTAGGACCACAAATAGCATTGAGTCATACAGATTTGTAACAAAGTACTGCTGGATATACACATCCTCCCTTTTTAATAATTTTATCATTGGAGCATTTCATCTATTGTGCAATCTTGATATTACATGCTGCCTTTCATTTAAAGGGATGTTATATACATTTGTTTAATAAAACTACTTTTATTTGCCAGGTTTATGGAAGCTTTTCCCTCTCCACCAGCGGTGGTGTGGGAGTTGTCTATTAGCCAATGGGAGTTGAATACATGTGTACTACATGTACTTCCTGTTTTTAAAATTAAACGAGATTATTGAAAAGTTGACAAAAACCACTATATATAAATATACTATACCTTTAATACTTACCAAGGCAGCTTGACCATGTTCCATCAGTCTCCATAGAAGCGAGCATTACAGAATTGTATTGGCTGCAGCACTCTGCAGGCTAGGACGACTACACATAAGGTAAACGAGGGTTGATTTTTATTAAAGATATTAACAAAACGTATTATCTTGCAGGAGATTAAAAGAATAGTGTATTTAGTTTCTAAGGGTCATTTTTTTTGGTGCCTATTTAATATTTTTCAAGCCACAAAATATATATTTTCAGCACATTTCTTACTGTTCTTGCAGGATGTCGTTTTGTGTGCAATATCTAACAATATCACCTTAAATATTAAGAGTTCAAACATATTGATAGATTTGGGTTCTGATTAATACTAAACTTGAGATTAATTATTTCCTTGTCTCTTCCCTCAGATGCCCCCAGCTCCATAACAGAGTCTCCAGAAACACGGAAGGCCATAACTGCTCAGGATCGTCAGCGAGAGCGGGAGGAGAAGCGAAAAAGGCGCCTAGAACGTGCTAGAGAGAGGGAGAAGAAGCAGAAAGAGAGAGAGCGTCGGGATGTGAAGAAGACAGAGGGTTTTGGGGGATTGGTGCTGAGCGAGAATGATAAAAACTTGTTGGAGAGGTGGAATCGAATGATCGACCAGACTCAGCACAATCCCCCTGTGCCCACCAACCAGAAAACAACTTTGTCAAACCACATTCCTCAGCCGGCACAGGCTCCTGACCTCTGCCAAAGGACTCAACCTATGTCACAACCAGTTTTTAATGTGCCCAACATGACTCCTATAGCAGAAGTTAGAAGTCAGCAGAATGGAACCATTACTGCCCCAACAGTAACAACCAACATCCAACTCATGCCAAGGTGCCTAAACCCTTGCCAAGTGCCCGCTCTGCTCCAATACGTCCCACCCACCACTGGAGCTTTTCAGATTGCACCTGTGGTGTTGGCTCCTCCTAAGCCAGAGCCTCTACCAGTAACTGCGCAGCTTCCTTCTGATGTCAAGTTCATTAACAGAGGTCAAGTGCATCCAAACCAGTTTTCCACCTCTTCAGGACTTAACCCGACCTGGTCTAGTTGTGGACAACAGGAGAGCTGGCCAGGTGCAGGGGATGGCAAGCGAGAGGCACTAAGTGTGGATCCATCTCTGTTCCTGCGTAATCCCACCAGTCTAGAGCAACCACAGGGAGTGCTGACGTATACCAGCGGGGTAAACTGCCGGGGTCAGGAAGACGCCAAACCATGTGATCTTACACCACTCCCACCCACAACCTTCAGTACTGCTGACACTTCCAGCACCATCTCTCCAGATATCAATTTGGTGACACAGCAGCTCTCAAAATCCCAGGTTAGATTTGCATTTGTTATATAAGGATTGTACATTTTAAAACAGCACTGTCTGGCCTCCCCTGATTCCATTGCAAAATGTCTTGTTAGTGAGTGTAGTTGCATCATTCCTCAAAACCAGCACTGAGTCAGACTAATGTTTAAGAAAATCTTTGTTACTTTTTTTTTTTTCCTTCTGATTACAAAGAGCAGACTCTAAAATGAAACCAAAATAACTTTACTGTTGGATAATTTTCTTATGTTATCTGATTCTTTAATATTCTAGATTTTTATCTATTAGAAACGAGTAACAATATGAAAGTAAAAGAAGGAACGAAAAAGACTAAGGCAGTAGAAAAAAAGGAAGTGGCCTTATCAGTCTTATTTAAAGCATAATTTTATGTAAGAACTTACCTGATAAATTCATTTTTCATATTGGCAAGAGTCCATGAGCTAGTGACGTATGGGATATACAATCCTACCAGGAGAAGCAAAGTTTCCCAAACATTAAAATGCCTATAAATACACCTCTCACTACACCCACAATTCAGTTTAGCGAATTGCCAAGTAGTGGGGTGATAGAAAAAGGAGTAAAAATACAAACAAAAAAGGTACTGGAAATATAATTGTGCTTTTATACAAAAAATCATAACCACCAGAAAAAGGGTGGGTCTCATGGACTCTTGCCAATATGAAAGAAATTAATTTATCAGGTAAATTCTTACATAAATTATGTTTTTTTTTTTTCATGTAATTGGTAAGACTCCATGAGCTAGTGAAGTATGTGATATAAATACCCAAGATGTGGAACTCCACAGAAGAGTCACTAGAGAGGGATACAATAAAAACAGCCATTTTCCGCTGAAAAAATTAAATCCACAAAAAATAAGTTTTTCTCATAAATTAAAAGAAGAAAACTTAAAACATTAGCAGAAGAATCAAACAAACAGCTGCCTGAAGAACTTTTCTACCAAAGACTGCTTCAGACGAAGCAAATACATAAAAATTGTAAAATTTAGTAAATGTATGCAAAGAAGACCAAGTTGCTGCTTTGCAAATCTGATCAACTGAAGCTTCATTCTTAAAAGCCCAAGAAACGGAGACTGATTTACATGAATGAGCTGTGATCCTCTGAGGTGGGGACTGTCCTGCCTCCAAATAAGCTTTATGAATCAAAAGCTTTAACCAAGATGCCAAAGAAATGGTAGAAGCTTTCTGACCTTTCTTAGAACCAGAGAAGACAACAATAGACTAGAAGTCTTCCTGAAATATTTAGTAGCTAAAACATAATATTTCAAAGCTCTTACAACATCCAAAGAATGCAGAGATCTTTCAAGAGCAGAGACAGAAGGAAGGAACAACAATTTCCCTACTAATGTTTTTAGAATTCACAACCTTAGGAAGAAATTTAAACGAAGTCCGCAAAACAGCCTTATCCTGATGGAAAATCAGAAAAGGAGACTCGCAAGAGAGAGCAGACAATTTGGAAACTCTTCTAGCTGAAGAGAGAGCCAAAAGAAACAACACTTTCCAAGAAAGTAGTTTAATATCCAAATAATGCATAAGCTCAAAAGGAGGAACCTGCAATGACTTTAAAACCAAATTTAAGACTCCAGGCTTTGGTTCGTATCAAGCCTATTATTAAATCCATCTCTACTCCTTGAGCAAAACAGTAAATATCAGGAAACTTAGCAATCTTTCTATGAAATAAAACAGAGCAGAGATTTGTCCCTTCAAAGTACTTGCAGACAAATTTTTATCCAAACCATCCTGAAGAAATGTAAGGTCTAACGGCTGAGATAATCCGCTTCCCAATTGTCTACACCTGGGATATGCACAGCAGAAATTAGACAAGAGCTAGATTCTGCCCAAGAAAGTATCCAAGATACTTCTTTCATAGCTAGGGGACTGTGAGTCCCACCCTGATGATTGACATATGCCACAGTTGTGATATTGTCCATCTGAAAACAAATGCATGGTTCTCTCTTAAAGAGGCCAAACCTGAAGAGCCCTGAAAATAGCACGGAGTTCTAAAATATTGATTGGTAACCTCGCCTCTTGAGGTTTCCAAACCCCTTGTGTTGTCAGAGATCCCCAGACGGCTCCCCAACCTGAAAGACTTGCATCTGTTGTGATCACAGTCCAGGTAGGACAAACAAAAAGAGGCCCCCTGAATTAAATGATGATGGTCTAACAACCAAGTCGGAGAGTTTAATGTTGGGATTTAAGTATATCAATTGTGATATCTGAGTATAATCCCTGCACCATTGATTCAGCATACAAAGCTGCAGAGGTCTCATATGAAAACGAGCAAAGGGGATTGCGTCCGATGTTGCAGTCATGAGACCTAAAACTTCCATGTACATAGCCACTGAAGGGAATGATTGAGACTGAAGGTTTCGACAAGTTGAAACCAATTTCATTTGACTCTTTCCTTATCTGGAAACCTAAAAAGGTGACCCTTGTCTGAGGAATCAAACTCTTTGGTAAATTGATCCTCCAACCATGTCTTTGAAGAAACAACACTTGTTGATTTGTGTGAGATTCGGCTAAATTTAAAGACTGAGCTAGTACCAAGATATTGTCCAAATAAGGAAACGCTGCAATACCCCGTTCTCTGATTACAGATAGAAGGGCACCGAGAACCTTCGAAAAGATCCTTGGAGTTGTTGCTAGGTCAAATGGAAGAGGGACAAATTGGTAATGCTTGTCTAGAAAAGAAAATCTCAGAAACAGATAGTGGTCTGGATGAATCGGAATGTGAAGATATGCATCCTGCAAGTCTATCGTGGACATATGACCTTACTGAACAAAAGGCAAAATAGTCCTCATAGTCACCATCTTGAAAGTTGGGACTCTTACAAAACGATTAAAAAAAACTTCAGATCCAGAACTGGCCTAAATTAATTTTCTTTCTTTGGGACAATGATTAGCTTTGATAAAACCCAAGACCCTGTTCCTGAAACAGAACTGGTATTATTACCCCTGAAAGCTCTAGATCTGAAACACACTTCAGAAAAGCCTGAGCCTTCACCGGATTTACTGAAACGTGAGAGTGAGAATCTTCTCACAGGAGGTCTTACTCTGAATCCTATTCGATACCCTTGAGAGACCATCTGAATCCACTGATTTTGAACAGAATCTGCCCAAAAGTCTTGGAATAATTTCAATCTGCCCCCCACCAGCTGAACTGGATAGAGGGCCGCACCTTCATGCAGACTTGGGGGCTGGCTTAGCTTTCTTAAAAGGCTTGGATTTATTCCAACTTGAAGGTTTCCATTTGGAACCAGAGTCTTTAGGGGAAGGATTGGTTTTCTGTTCCTTATTCTGTCAAAAAGAACGAAAATTATTAGAAGCTTTAGATTTACCCTTAGATCTTTTTATCCTGAGGCAAAAAATCTCCCTCCCCCCAGTGATAGTTGAAATAATTGAATCCTACTGAGAACCAAATAAATTGTTACCTTGGAAAGAAAGATGGTAATCTAGACTTTCTAGAATCTAGATACTATGTCAGCATTCCAAGATTTGAGACATAAAGCTCTTCCAGCTAAAATAGCTAGACATAGATTTAACATAAATTTTGATGATATCAAAAATAGCATCATAGATAAAATGATTAGCATGTTGAAGCAAACTAACAATGCTAGACAAAGCAGGATCTGTTTCTTGTTGCGCTAAGCTATCCAACCAAAAGGTTGATGCAGCCGCAACATCAGCCATAGCAATCTAAGCTTTCCTTAGATAAGATTCAAGTTTCCTATCTAAAGGTTATTTAAAAGAACTGTCTTCCATAGGAATAGCAGTACATTTGGCAAGAGTAGAAATAGCCCCATCAACTTTGGGGATTTTTTCCCAAAACTCTAATCTAGCCACTGGCAAAGGGTACTACCTTTTTAAACCTAGAAGAAGGAATGAAATAAGTACCAGGCTTAACCAATTCCTTAGCAATCACATCAGAAATAGCACCAGGAACTGGAAAAACCTCAGGAGTAACCACAGGAGGTTTATAAATAGAATTTAAAAATTTACTAGTTTTGATATCAAGAGGACTAGACTCCTCAATATCCAAAGTAACCAACACTTCTTTTAACAAGGAACAAATATACTCTATCTTGAAAAGATAAGAAGATTTATCAGTGTCTATGTCTGAGGTAGGATCTTCTGAATCAGAGAGATCCTCATCAGAGGATAATTCAGTATGTTGTTGGTCATTAGAAATTTCATCAATTTTATGAGAAGTTTTAAAAGACCTTTTTATTTGAAGGAGGTATAGCAGCCATAGCCTTCTGTATCGCATCAGCAATATAATTTTTCATATCAACAGATATATCATGTACTTTAGATGTTGAAGGAACAACAGATACTGTACTAGCACTAATATAAACCTTTTTCTGCATGCAAAAGCTTATCATGACAACTGTTACATACTACAGCTGGAAATATAATCTCGGCTAATTTACAACAGATGCACTTAGCTTTGGTAGAACTGTGATCAGGCAGCAGGGTTCCAACAGTTGCTTCTGAGACAGGATCAGTTTGAGACATCTTGCAAAATGTAAAAGAAAAAAACATTAAAGCAAAATTTACAATTTCCTTGTATGGCAGTTTCAGGAATGGGAAAAAATGCAAACAGCATAGCCCTCTGAGAATATCGAAGGCAAAAGGCATATAGGAAGTGGGGTGAAAAAATAAAATTCTCGTGCCAAGAATGATGCAATAAATAACAGCATTTTGCGCCCTTGCGAGCCTAATTTTGCCCGCAAAATTAAAAGAAATAAGTCAATTTGAAAAGGACTATACCCCAGATAAGACAACTTCCTAAACATGCTTCCCAAACTGAAACTGATAGTCTGCAAAAGGATATACTGTATACATAGACCTGACTCATGGCAAATATAAGTAAAATACATATATTTTAAACTTTATCCTATTATATAAAAGGCCAAGTGTGTTTGTCTGAAGCTGTCATGCGCAGTAGACAGCACAAGGACAAACACACCTGGCCTTACCTGACAATCCATGCTGTTTGCGGTGGACGTGGCCATGGGTGTGGCCGGGCGCGGTCGGCGTGACAGAGGGGGAAAGAAATAGAAAGAGAGGGGGAAAGAAATAGAGAGGGGGAAGAGCAGAAGAGATGGGGGGGAGAGAGAGCAAAAGAGAGGGGGGGGGAGAGAGCAAAAGAGAGGGGGGGGGGGGAGAGAGCCAAAGAGAGGGGGGGGGAGAGAGAGCCAAAGAGAGGGGGGGGGGGAGAGAGAGCCAAAGAGAGGGGGGGGAGAGAGCGCAAAAGAGAGGGGGGGAGAGAGCGCAAAAGAGGGGGGGGGGGAGAGAGCAAGGGGTGGGACCGCTGTACTGCAAAAAATGGCCCGTGTGAACGGGCTTTAGGACTAGTATTAATACATAAAGCGCCAAACCATAGCTGAGAGTGTCTTAAATAATGATACATACTTACCGAAAGACACCCATCCACATATTGCAGATAGCCAAACCAGTACTGTAAACTATCAGCAGAGGTAAAGGTATAAGCGTATATCGATCTGAAAAGGGAGGTAGGAGATGAATCCCTATCACCGATAACAGAGAACCCTTGAAAAGATTTCCCTAGAGGAAAACCATAAAATCAACAGGCGATACTCTCTTCACATCCCTCTGACAAACACTGTACTCTGAGAGGAATTGGGCTTCAGAAAGCTTAGAAGCGCTTATCATAGAAGAAATCGTAAAAAAACAAGCGCACACTTACTTCACCACCTCCATAGGAGGCAAAGTTTGTAAAACTGAATTGTGGTGAGGGGTGTATTTATAGGCATTTTGAGATTTGGGAAACTTTGCCCCTCCTGGTAGGATTGTATATCCCATACGTCACTAGCTCATGGACTCTTGCCAATTACATGAAAGAAAGTTGATTGTATTAAATGCATAATTATCTAATAGAGTACGGGAATGCCCTCCAGCCTTTCTGGGGAGGGTTAAATTGCAGGCAAAAGTGTATTGTAAAGTTATTTAATCATGCATTATCAAAAATGTTATAGGAAACATTTTAAGTTCAAAGTCCCTTTAACCCCTTAAGGACCAAGGCCATTTTTCAATTTCTTTCCCTTAAGGACCAGGGCTATTTTTACATTTCTGCAGTGTTTGGGTACAGTAAATGAATAAGAGGAAAATTACAGCTAAACACACACATATTATATACCGTTTTTCTCGCCACTAAATGGACTTTCTAAAGATACCATTATTTTCATTATAATTTATTATTAAAAATATTATAAAATATGAGGAAAAAATGGGGAAAAAAACACACTTTTTCTAACTTTGACCCCCAAAATCTGTTACACATCTAAGTTACATTGGAACCCTGATCTAAGTTACATTGGAACATCTAAGTTACACAGGAATCCCTGAATATCCATTGACATGTATATGTTTTTTTTTTAGTAGACATCCCAAAGTATTGATCTAGGCCCATTTTGGTATATTTCATGCCACCATTTCACCGCCAAATGCGATCAAATAAAAAAAATTGTTTACTTTTTCACAATTTTTTTTTCACAAACTTTAGGTTTCTCACAGAAATTATTTACAAACAACTTATGCAATTATGGCATAAATGGTTGTAAATGCTTCTCTGGGATCCCCTTTGTTCAGAAATAGCAGACTTATATGGCTTTGGCGTTGCTTTTTGGTAATTAGAAGGCTGCTAAATGCCACTGCGCACCACACGTGTTTTATGCCCAGCAGTGAAGGGGTTTATTAGGGAGCATGTAGGCAGCTTGTAGAGTGAATTTTAGCTTAAGTGTAGTGTAGTAGACAACCCAAAGTATTGATCTAGGCCCATTTTGGTATATTTAATGCTACCATTTCACCGCCAAAAGCGATAACATTTTAAAAAAACGTTAAATTTTTCACAATTTTAGGTTTCTCACTGAAATTATTTACAAACAGCTTGTGCAATTATGGCACAAATGGTTGTAAATGCTTTTCTGGGATCCCCTTTGTTCAGAAATAGCAGACATATATGGCTTTGGCGTTGCTTTTTGGTAATTAGAAGGCCGCTAAATACCGCTGCGCACCACACGTGTATTATGTCTAGCAGTGAAGGGGTGGTTAATTAGGGATCTTGTAGGGAACTTGCGGGGTTAATTTTAGCTTTAGTATAGAGATCAGCCTCCCACCTGACACATCAGACCCCCTGATCCCTCCTAAACAGCTCTCTTCCCTCCCCCACCCCACAATTGTCCCCGCCATCTTAAGTACTGGCAGAAAGTCTGCCAGTACTAAAATAAAAGGTATCTTTTATTATTATTTTTTTAGCATATTTACATATGCTGCTGTGTAGGATCCCCCCCCCCCCACAAACAGCTCTCTAACCCTCCCCCCTCTACATTATTGGAAGCCATCTTGGGTACTGGCACCTGTCTTCCAGTACTCAGTTTACAAAAAAAATTTTTTTTTAATTTCCCCCCCCCACTTTTCTGTAGAGTAGCTTCTCTCTTCCCCCCCCCCCCCCCCCCCCCAAACTAAACCCCCACCACCTCCCAGATCACTTCGATTTATTTGGATTAAATTTTTTATACCCCCCCCCCCCCCCCCCGCTCTCTCTAAATTTAAACAAACTCTGTTCCATAGTGTAATGGTTCCCACCCGCTCCCTCCCCGTGCATGCGCCCTCCCGCCCACCTCTGCACTCCGTAATCCACCAATGGCCGCCCATCCGCCTCCCACGTCGGGTCCCACCCACCAACGATTGCGGCCATCGATGTCCGGTGCAGAGAGGGCCACAGAGTGGCTCTCTCTGCATCGGATGGGGTAAAATGTTATTGCAGTGATGCCTCTATCGATCAGGATCGCTTCCAGCCGCTTTCAACCCCAACGTCGTACAGGGTACGTCGCTAGTCTTTAAAGACCAGTTTGTGCAAGACGTACCCTGTATGTCGTTAAAGGGATACTAGGCCCAAATTCTTTATTTAATTATTCAGACAGATCAGCAACTTTTCTAATTTTACTCCTATTATCAATTTTTCTTCGTTCTCTTGCCATCTTTATTTTAAAAGCAGCAATGGTAAAGCTTAGGCACCGGCCCATTTTAGGTTCAGCGCCCTGGATAGTGTTTGCTTCTTGGGCCGACTCCTAAACTTTAAATTACTGCTTTTTAAATAAAGATGGCAAGAGAATGAAGAAAAATTAATAGGAGTGAATTAGAAAGTTGCTTAAAATTGCTGCTTTATCTGAATCCTTAAAGACATTTTTTGGATTTAGTGTCCCTTTAACTAAAGGGATGTTAAACAGTTATTGCATGCTAGACGCAGTGATGTATTCAACGCTTGGCCTTAGCTTATTACTTTATAGAAACGCAGTGATGTATTCAACGCTTAGCCTTAGCTTATTACTTTATAGAAACGCAGTGATGTATTCAACGCTTAGCCTTAGCTTATTACTTTATAGAAACGCAGTGATGTATTCAACGCTTAGCCTTAGCTTATTACTTTATAGAAACGCAGTGATGTATTCAACGCTTAGCCTTAGCTTATTACTTTATAGAAACGCAGTGATGTATTCAACGCTTAGCCTTAGCTTATTACTTTATAGAAACGCAGTGATGTATTCAACGCTTAGCTTTAGCTTATTACTTTATAGAAACGCAGTGATGTATTCAACGCTTAGCCTTAGCTTATTACTTTATAGAAACGCAGTGATGTATTCAACGCTTAGCCTTAGCTTATTACTTTATAGAAACGCAGTGATGTATTCAACGCTTAGCCTTAGCTTATTACTTTATAGAAACGCAGTGATGTATTCAACGCTTAGCCTTAGCTTATTACTTTATAGAAACGCAGTGATGTATTCAACGCTTGGCCTTAGTGTCCCTTTAACTAAAGGGATGTTAAACAGTTATTGCATGCTAGACGCAGTGATGTATTCAACGCTTGGCCTTAGCTTATTACTTTATAGCAGTGATGTATTCAACGCTTAGCCTTAGCTTATTACTTTATAGAAACGCAGTGATGTATTCAACGCTTGGCCTTAGCTTATTACTTTATAGAAACGCAGTGATGTATTCAACGCTTGGCCTTAGCTTATTACTTTATAGAAACGCAGTGATGTATTCAACGCTTGGCCTTAGCTTATTACTTTATAGAAACGCAGTGATGTATTCAACGCTTGGCCTTAGCTTATTACTTTATAGAAACGCAGTGATGTATTCAACGCTTAGCCTTAGCTTATTACTTTATAGAAATGAGAACTTACAATTTTTATTGCTAAATTACAGGAAAAGGGAACAAAATAAATAGTGTTAAGTTTTTAACTACACTTAATGAAACTTTTTATATTACGATATGATACTGTTTAAAATCCCTTTAATAAACCGCTGTTTTACATACATTTTGTGAAATTGTGGTAGGAAAATCCAAATGAAATAATTATCTATAAAAGGGAATAAAATAATGTGCTCTTATGCAACAGATCATGCTTTTGTGGCCCTTAAATTATTTGTTTAACCCACACAAAGGTAAAACCCTGCTCAGGAGCTGCAAGCTTTGCTGGTAATCACATCTGAAGTGGCAGTCATATGACCTGGCTAATCACCGGCTGTAACCTTTCAGGGGTTATACAGGTATATAGGGTCACTAGTGCTAAAATGTAATGCCCTAACTAATCAGTGTGTTTTTGCATTAGAATTAGAGATTTAGTTGGCGCATACAAATAATGATAGCAGTTCATTTCCATGTGATCTTCATAGGGGTTGTAGAGATCTCTCTCTCACTCACTCTCTCTCCTGACATTTCCAGGTGGAGGACCTTCTGCCGCCCGTCTTCTCTGTCACCCCTAAAGGAAGTGGTGCTGGGTATGGAGTGGGATTTGATCTGGAGGAGTTTCTCAACCAGTCTTTTGAGATGGCGTCAGATAATCGCGAAAGGTATGAGCAATCTATAGAATACGGCCGTGAGGACCAGACCTTAAAAAAGATGGTTTATTTCCGTCATAGCGATTTAACCAATTTGCTTTTCCTGACACAAACACCGACCTCATCCTCTGTAATAAAACCGGTCACGACAAACCAAAGTCTCATTACGTATTAGTCAGCACTGTCTAGTATAACAATCCAGAGCTCTGTCGTATATCATAACGCTAATTCCCCACATTGTGAGAAGTTTCCTGTGTGTATCTTTCTACCTGTCCCTAGCTCTTTTAATTTGCTGTTAAAGGGCCATTAAAGTCTTTATATATATATATATATGGCACATATCCGCAATTAATCTCTGCATAGTAAAAGATCTCTATGCAAATCATGTAACAGAATATTGGCATTAGCACAATGTACAAGGTTAGGGAAAACAAGAATAGCTCACTGCTACACCCCTTAAGTAGCCTGGGGGAATGAGTATTCTTGGTCTGTTTTATTGTGCTCAGTAAGGAACCAATGGGAATAAGCTTATGCTGTAGTCTAACCAATCACTGTGTAGGATAGAAAGATATACAGAGGGCGACTCCTAGTGCAGATTAGTAAGAAAAGTGTGTTCCCACCAGCTTAACCCTTCAGAGATATACTCACAAAGTATAAAGCACACTGTAGTGCTAATGGAGCAAGCTGGGTATATTAAAGTGGCCCAGCGCACATACCACTCCGGTGAAGAATAATCCAATATGTTTAAAGTGCTCAAAAGAGAATAAAGGCGACTCCAGAAATATATATATATATATATATATATATACACTTTATATACACTTTATATAAAAATATAACAGTGTAAAATATGCTACGCGTTTCTCAGAGCTGACCACTCTGTTTCCTCAGGCAAGTAAAACTGTGTAGGATGTTGCAGTGTCAGACATGTCGCCATGCTTAAAGGGATAGTAAAGTAAACATTAAACTTTCATGGCTCAGATGTAACATGCAATTTTAAACAACTTTCCAGTTTACTTCTATTATCAAACATGCATCATTCTTTTGGTGTCCTTTGTTGAATAGCATACTAGGTAGTCTCAGGAGACGCAAAGCACCACTGGGAGTTAGGTGCTGATTGGTGGCTGCACATATATGCCCCTTGTCATTGACTCACTAGATGTGTTTAGCTAACTTCCATCAGTGTATTTGTGCTCGAGAACCTGCTCTTCATCAAAGGATAACAAATGAACAAAGCAAATTTAGATAATAGAATTCCGTTTTTGGAAAGTTGTTTAAAACTGTATGGTCTACCTGAACGATGAGTTTATTTTTTTACTTTACTGCCCTTTTAAGTATTATGGGATGCCCCAGTCTCTCTGTACTTATGGTACAAGAGAAAGCATGAATGTGTATTGCAATGTTTTGCTGTGCTTCATTTAAACATTTTGTGGGAGGTTCAGTCTTGAGTTTTAATGTCCTTTTAACCCCTTAAAGACAGCGATGTACCCTGTCTTACCGGAAGGCTTGCGGCGAGACCGCGCTATTGAAACTGGCACCCCCATAGAAAGACCAGCGACGTATAGGGGTTAAAGGCTTTTTTTTTTCATGATTCAGATAGCGCAGCAACTTTCTAATTTACTCCTATTAGTTTTTCTTTGTACTCTTGGTATCTTTATTTGAAAAGAAGGTAATGTAAGATTACAAACTGGCCCATTTTTGGTTCAGAACCTGGGTTGCACTTGCTTATTGGTGGCTAAATGTAGCCACCAAGTGCTAGCCAGGGTGCTGAAACTAAAAATGTGCCCGCTCTTTAGCTCGTACTCCTACTTTTTCAAATAAAGATACCAAGAGAATGAAGAAAATAGGAGTAAATTAGAAAGTTGCTTTTTTTTAAAACAAAATCACATCCTTTTTTACTGCAATTAGTTTTCAGATGCCAAACTTTTTTTTTTACGTATGTTAGAGTGGACTATTTTTATAGAGGGGGTTTTTTGTTTTTAATTTTTCTGTGAGGTATTGAAGAGGTTTGTGATTCCGGTCTCTTCCTCAGTGCAACTCATAAAGAAGTCAAGGTATCTGATAGATGCATCCTCCGTTTATTATAATGCAGAGTGACTCACAGCTCAGGGCACGTACACATCTTTATGAACTGTACAACTCTCCAGTTGCGCTAGATTTTCCCCCGCTAGACATTGGTTTCATGAACCGGTTTTATTGAATCTAGGCCAATTTCTTGTTACTGCTTCACATTTTAAGTAGAACATAGGTTTTATTTTTTTTTGTTTTTTTTCCCTTCTTTGGGTCTGGGAGTGGGTGGTTTAAAACAAATGATGTTCATCTGGTACTTTTTTTTTTTTTTTTTTTTTTTTTTTTTATATATAAAAGGACATTGTATACTAGATTTTTCTTTGCAATCATGTTTTGTAGATGATCAATTTATATAGCTCATCTGGGAGTGTTTTTGTAACCATGTGTAGTTCTGCTGGTTTTTTTTTTTTGAAGAACATTGTGCTGATTTTCAGACAACTAACCAAGCCCAACAGTGTCAGATGTATACGCGCGTTTAGACTCTGCTGTTTGTTATCTGTCTTTTCATGAGGGGGCAGTGTCTGCTCTTTTTGTTTACCCAGCCCCTTTTACTGGGTGTCCCAGACTACCTCATCAACAATGCTAAACTGGGAGTTTCTAAGTAAGTTTTTAAAAGGTTCTATACCGGATTTTTAGATCAGTGTATCTGCATATTCTGGTGTATACTGTCCCTTTAAGCTTGTGAATGTGCTACTGTCCACTAACAGAGGTGTGGGTGTTGTCCTTATATTAAACACTCTATCACTAGACCTAAATATTTATTTAAAGCAATATATATGTTAGTTACATTTTTCTTTCTCATCTCCTCTAAGGCCATTAGAGACAAATCTAAGTGAGCTAATATGAGAAGTCTTGCAGGGTTTTATGGCCGTGTGAGTTGTCAGCAATGCATTAAGGGTCACGGACAACAGTTTTGTATTCTGTTCTAAAGCTATTAATCTTTCTTCCTGCAGCTTGGTAGACTCTGCTCCTCTGTCGGCCTCACTGTTAGCGGATTGGCTGGAAGTTCACAACATGAACCCTGCAGATTTGGCGTCGCTACAAGACGACCTTCAGCTGGGGTCTCCAATGATCATTTCCGACTTGCCGGACCTCCATGATACATGAAGACAAGCCTGAGAGTGAGCACTGCCTGTGAGATCATAAGACAGACAGGGCTTGGCTTGCTAAGCTGCGTTACAGACTCACAGGTGGTCCCAGAACTCCCCCAGAAGATAAGGCCTCACCTCTATTACCGCAGCTATGCAAGGGCAGAAAGACAGTGTTATAGAAGCCTGAAATTACATGGCTACCGGGCTACCGGGATCTGAATGCTTTTCTATAAGGCTTCGAGTGCAACAGTAGATGGGGTTTTTTCTGTTGTCACCTTCCACTTCTGCATCTGTCATTGCATCATGACCATCAGTACAGAGGAAATAACAGGGACATTGCACATACAGCATCCTGCATGAATCACCTACACTACTCACATGTATTGCCACACGCACTGTTCACGTGTTCTGTATCCTGCACTGCTCACACGTACTGTACACTGTATCTTGCACTGCTCACATAACCTGTACCACTGTATCCTGCACTGCTCACACGTACTGTACACTGTATCTTGCACTGCTCACATAACCTGTACCACTGTATCCTGCACTGCTCACACGTACTGTACACTGTATCTTGCACTGCTCACATAACCTGTACCACTGTATCTTGCACTGCTCACACGTACTGTACACTGTATCTTGCACTGCTCACATAACCTGTACCACTGTATCCTGCACTGCTCACACGTACTGTACACTGTATCTTGCACTGCTCACATAACCTGTACCACTGTATCCTGCACTGCTCACACGTACTGTACACTGTATCTTGCACTGCTCACATAACCTGTACCACTGTATCCTGCACTGCTCACATAACCTGTACCACTGTATCTTGCACTGCTCACACGTACTGTACACTGTATCTTGCACTGCTCACATAACCTGTACCACTGTATCCTGCACTGCTCACATAACCTGTACCACTGTATCCTGCACTGCTCACACGTACTGTACACTGTATCTTGCACTGCTCACATAACCTGTACCACTGTATCCTGCACACATCTACCGCCACACTCACTGTATCCTGCACTGCTTACGTGTTCTGTATGCTGTATCCTGCACTGCTTACTTGTTCTGTATGCTGTATCCTGCACTGCTCACATGTACACTATATTCTTCACACATCTACTGCCACATTCACTGTATCCTGCACTGCTCACGTGTTCTGTACGCTGTATCCTGCACTGCTCACATGTACACTATATTCTTCACACATCTACTGCCACATTCACTGTATCCTGCACTGCTCACGTGTTCTGTACGCTGTATCCTGCACTGCTCACATGTACACTATATTCTGCACACATCTACTGCCACACTCGCTGTATCCTGCACTGCTCACGTGTTCTGTACGCTGTATCCTGCACTGCTCACATGTACACTATATTCTGCACACATCTACTGCCACACTCGCTGTATCCTGCACTGCTCACGTGTTCTGTACACTGTATCCTTCACACATCTACTGTCACACTCGCTGTATCCTGCACTGTATGCTGTATCCTTCACACATCTACTACCACTTTCACTGTATCCTGCACTGCTCCCACGTACTGTATCCTGCACTGCTCACACGTACTGTACACTGTATCCTGCACTGCTCACACGTACTGTACACTGTATCCTGCACTGCTCACATGTTCTGTACCTCTGTATCCTGCACACATCTTCTGCCACACTCACTGTATCCTGCACTGCTCACATGTTCTGTATCACTGTATCCTGCACAGATCTACCGCCACACTCACTGTATCCTGCACTGCTCACATGTACACTGTATTCTGCACACATCTACTGCCACACTCACTGTATCCTGCACTGCTCATTTGTCCTATACACTGTATCCTGCACTGCTCATTTGTCCTATACGCTGTATCCTGCACTGCTCATTTGTCCTATACACTGTATCCTGCACACATCTACTGCCACACTCACTGTATTCTGTACTGTACACTGTATTCTGCCCGGCTCACGTTTTCTGTATCCTGCACTGCTCACGTGTTCTGTACCACTGTATCCTGCACACATCTACTGCCACACTCAATGTATCCTGCACTGCTCACGTGTTCTGTACCACTGTATCCTGCACACATCTACTGCCACACTCAATGTATCCTGCACTGCTCACGTGTCCTATACGCTGTATCCTGCGCTGCTCATGAGTTCTGTATCCGGCACACTTCTACTGCCCCACTGTATTCTACTCTGCTCACATGTTTATGCTGTATCATGCACTGCTCATGTATTGTACCACTATATCCTGCACTGCTCATGTGTCCTATACACTGTATCCTGCACACTTCTACTGCCCCACTGTATTCTACTCTGCTCACATGTTTATGCTGTATCATGCACTGCTCACATATCCTTCACAAATCTATTGCCACACTGTATCCTCTACTGTACCGCTGTATCATGCACTGCTCACGTGTCCTGTACGCTGTATCATGCACTGCTCACATATCCTGCACAAATTTATTGCCACACTGTATCCTCTACTGTACCGCTGTATCATGCACTGCTCACGTGTCCTGTACGCTGTATCATGCACTACTTTGCGCATCACTGATAACACATGCAGACCTGCACAGCTTCCCATGCTGATCATGTGTCTTGAGCTATACATGTCATATGCTGCACTGATCACATACTCAGCACATACAGCATCCTGCAGTGATTACATTAAACCAATCACAAATTCAACCTTGCATACGTCACAGATTGCACATCCTGTGCTGGTCTCGTACCCTCCTCTGGGCGAAGCATCCTACTCTGATCATGTGCCCTCGTCTGCGCACACACAGATTCCAGTGCTGATCATGTGCCCTCTTCCATCTACAAACAAAGCATCCTGCAGTGAACACGTGCTTTACACTACCTCCTGCGCCAATCAGTCGTCTGCGCACACAGTATCCTCGCATGCTTTCCGCTGCACACAGTTTCCCATAGTGATCACATTACTGTACACATCACTCCCTGTCAAAATATTATAGACCCGAAGGTGGATCCTGTAAGGCTCAGATCGTCTTACACTCTTTGCAATTTCCAATGTACTGTAATTTTACAATTGCTTTTAATAAAATTCTATTTATTTAATATCTGGTTTAGATTTCAGATCTGTAATAAAGTGATAACGGAACCCTTTTCTTTCATGTAATTAGCAAGAGTCCATGAGCTAGTGACGTATGGGATATACATTCCTACCAGGAGGGGCAAAGTTTCCCAAACCTCAAAATGCCTACAAATACACCCCTCACCACACCCACAAATCAGTTTTACAAACTTTGCCTCCTATGGAGGTGGTGAAGTAAGTTTGTGCTAGATTCTACGTTGATATGCGCTCCGCAGCAGGTTGGAGCCCGGTTTTCCTCTCAGCGTGCAGTGAATGTCAGAGGGATGTGAGGAGAGTATTGCCTATTTGAATGCAGTGATCTCCTTCTACGGGGTCTATTTCATAGGTTCTCTGTTATCGGTCGTAGAGATTCATCTCTTACCTCCCTTTTCAGATCGACGATATACTCTTATATATATATATATATATATATATATATATATACCATTACCTCTGCTGATTTTCGTTTCAGTACTGGTTTGGCTTTCTACAAACATGTAGATGAGTGTCCTGGGGTAAGTAAGTAAGCTTATTTTCTGTGACACTCTAAGCTATGGTTGGGCACTTTTTTAATAAAGTTCTAAATATATGTATTCAAACATTTATTTGCCTTGACTCAGGATGTTCAACATTCCTTATTTTCAGACAGTCAGTTTCATATTTGGGATAATGCACGTGAATCAATTATTTTTCTTACCTTAAAAATTTGACTTTTTTCCCTGTGGGCTGTTAGGCTCGCGGGGGGCTGAAAATGCTTCATTTTATTGCGTCATTTTTGGCGCAGATTTTTTTGGCGCAAAAAATCTTTCTGTTTCCGGCGTCATACGTGTCGCCGGAAGTTACGTCATTTTTTGACGTTCTTTTGCGCCAAAAATGTCGGCGTTCCGGACGTGGCGTCATTTTGGCACCAAAAGCATTTAGGCGCCAAATAATGTGGGCGTCTTATTTGGCGCTAAAAAAATATGGGCGTCGCCTTTGTCTCCACATTATTTAAGTCTCATTTTTCTTTGCTTCTGGTTGCTAGAAGCTTGTTCCTTGGCATTTTTTCCCATTCCTGAAACTCAAATTTAAGGAATTTGATCAATTTTGCTTTACATGTTGTTTTTTCTCTTACATATTGCAAGATGTCTCACGTTGCATCTGAGTCAGAAGATACTTCAGGAAAATCGTTGTCTGGTGCTGGAACTACCAAAGCTAAGTGTATCTGCTGTAAACTTTTGGTAGCTGTTCCTCCAGCTGTTGTTTGTATTAATTGTCATGACAAACTTGTTAATGCAGATAATATTTCCTTTAGTAATGTACCATTACCTGTTGCAGTTCCATCAACATCTAATGTTTAGAATGTTCCTGATAACATAAGAGATTTTGTTTCTGAATCCATCAAGAAGGCTATGTCTGTTATTCCTCCTTCTAGTAAACATAAAAAATCTTTTAAAACTTCTCTTTATACAGATGAATTTTTAAATGAACATCATTCTGATTCTAATGACTCTTCTGGTTCAGAGGATTCTGTCTCAGAGGTTGATGCTGATAAATCTTCATATTTATTTAAAATGGAATTTATTCATTCTTTACTTAAAGAAGTACTAATTGCTTTAGAAATTGAGGATTCTGGTCCTCTTGATACTAAATCTAAACGTTTAGATAAGGTCTTTAAATCTCCTGTGGTTATTCCAGAAGTTTTTCCTGTTCCTGGTGCTATTTCTGAAGTAATTTCCAGAGAATGGAATAATTTGGGTAATTCATTTACTCCTTCTAAACGTTTTAAGCAATTATATCCTGTGCCGTCTGACAGATTAGAATTTTGGGACAAAATCCCTAAAGTTGATGGGGCTATTTCTACCCTTGCTAAACGTACTACTATTCCTACGTCAGATGGTACTTCGTTTAAAGATCCTTTAGATAGGAAAATTGAATCCTTTCTAAGAAAAGCTTATCTGTGTTCAGGTAATCTTCTTAGACCTGCTATATCATTGGCTGATGTTGCTGCAGCTTCAACTTTTTGGTTGGAAACTTTAGCGCAACAAGTAACAGATCATGATTCTCATAATATTATTATTCTTCTTCAACATGCTAATAATTTTATCTGTGATGCCATTTTTTATATTATCAGAGTTGATGTCAGGTTTATGTCTCTAGCTATTTTATCTAGAAGAGCTTTATGGCTTAAAACTTGGAATGCTGATATGTCCTCTAAATCAACTCTACTTTCCGTTTCTTTCCAGGGTAACAAATTATTTGGTTCTCAGTTGGATTCTATTATCTCAACTGTTACTGGTGGGAAAGGAACTTTTTTACCACAGGATAAAAAATCTAAGGGTAAAAACAGGGCTAATAATCGTTTTCGTTCCTTTCGTTTCAACAAAGAACAAAAACCTGATCCTTCATCCTCAGGAGCAGTTTCAGTTTGGAAACCATCTCCAGTCTGGAATAAATCCAAGCCTTCTAGAAAAGCAAAGCCAGCCTCTAAGTCCACATGAAGGTGCGGCCCTCATTCCAGCTCAGCTGGTAGGGGGCAGGTTACGTTTTTTCAAAGAAATTTGGATCAATTCTGTTCACAATCTTTGGATTCAGAACATTGTTTCAGAAGGGTACAGAATTGGTTTCAAGATAAGACCTCCTGCAAAGAGATTTTTTTCTTTCCCGTGTCCCAGTAAATCCAGTGAAAGCTCAAGCATTTCTGAAATGTGTTTCAGATCTAGAGTTAGCTGGAGTAATTATGCCAGTTCCAGTTCTGGAACAGGGGCTGGGGTTTTATTCGAATCTCTTCATTGTACCAAAGAAGGAGAATTCCTTCAGACCAGTTCTGGATCTAAAAATATTGAATCGTTATGTAAGGATACCAACGTTCAAAATGGTAACTGTAAGGACCATCTTGCCTTTTGTTCAGCAAGGGCATTATATGTCCACAATAGATTTACAGGATGCATATCTGCATATTCCGATTCATCCAGATCATTATCAGTTCCTGAGATTCTCTTTTCTGGACAAGCATTACCAGTTTGTGGCCCTGCCGTTTGGCCTAGCTACAGCTCCAAGAATTTTTACAAAGGTTCTCGGTGCCCTTCTGTCTGTAATCAGAGAACAGGGTATTGTGGTATTTCCTTATTTGGACGATATCTTGGTACTTGCTCAGTCTTTACATTTAGCAGAATCTCATACAAATCGACTTGTATTGTTTCTTCAAGATCATGGTTGGAGGATCAATTCACTAAAAAGTTAATTGATTCCTCAGACAAGGGTAACCTTTCTGGGTTTCCAGATAGATTCAGTGTCCATGACTCTGTCTTTGACAGACAAGAGACGTCTAAAATTGATTTCAGCTTGTCGAAACCTTCAGTCACAATCATTCCCTTCGGTAGCCTTATGCATGGAAATTCTAGGTCTTATGACTGCTGCATCGGACGCGATCCACTTTGCTCGTTTTCACATGCGACCTCTTCAGCTCTGTATGCTGAACCAATGGTGCAGGGATTACACAAAGATATCTCAATTAATATCTTTAAAACCGATTGTACGACACTCTCTAACGTGGTGGACAGATCACCATCGTTTTATTCAGGGGGCTTCTTTGTTCTTCCGACCTGGACTGTAATTTCAACAGATGCAAGTCTTACAGGTTGGGGAGCTGTGTGGGGTTCTCTGACGGCACAAGGAGTTTGGGAATCTCAGGAGGTGAGATTACCGATCAATATTTTGGAACTCCGTGCAATTTTCAGAGCTCTTCAGTCTTGGCCTCTTCTGAAGAGAGAATCGTTCATTTGTTTTCAGACAGACAATGTCACAACTGTGGCATACATCAATCATCAAGGAGGGACTCACAGTCCTCTGGCTATGAAAGAAGTATCTTGAATTCTGGTTTGGGCGGAATCCAGCTCCTGTCTAATCTCTGCGGTTCATATCCCAGGTATAGACAATTGGGAAGCGGATTATCTCAGTCGCCAAACGTTGCATCCGGGCGAATGGTCTCTTCACCCAGAGGTATTTCTTCAGATTGTTCAAATGTGGGAGCTTCCAGAAATAGATCTGATGGCGTCTCATCTAAACAAGAAACTTCCCGGGATCCTCAGGCGGAAGCAGTGGATGCATTATCACTTCCTTGGAAGTATCATCCTGCCTATATTTTTCCGCCTCTAGTTCTTCTTCCAAGAGTAATCTCCAAGATTCTGAAGGAATGCTCGTTTGTTCTGCTGGTAGCTCCGGCATGGCCTCACAGGTTTTGGTATGCGGATCTTGTCCGGATGGCCTCTTGCCATCCGTGGACTCTTCCGCTAAGACCAGACCTTCTGTCGCAAGGTCCTTTTTTCCATCAGGATCTCAAATCCTTAAATTTAAAGGTATGGAGATTGAACGCTTGATTCTTGGTCAAAGAGGTTTCTCTGACTCTGTGATTAATACTATGTTACAGGCTCGTTAATCTGTATCTAGAGAGATATATTATAGAGTCTGGAAGACTTATATTTCTTGGTGTCTTTCTCATCATTTTTCTTGGCATTCTTTTAGAATTCCGAGAATTTTACAGTTTCTTCAGGATGGTTTAGATAAAGGTTTATCCGCAAGTTCTTTGAAAGGACAAATCTCTGCTCTTTCTGTTCTTTTTCACAGAAAGATTGCTAATCTTCCTGATATTCATTGTTTTGTACAAGCTTTGGTTCGTATAAAACCTGTCATTAAGTCAATTTCTCCTCCTTGGAGTTTGAATTTGGTTCTGGGGGCTCTTCAAGCTCCTCCTTTTTGAACCCATGCATTCATTGGACATTAAATTACTTTCTTGGAAAGTTTTGTTCCTTTTGGCGATCTCTTCTGCCAGAAGAGTCTCTGAATTATCTGCTCTTTCTTGTGAGTCTCCTTTTCTGATTTTTCATCAGGATAAGGCGGTGTTGCGAACTTCTTTTGAATTTTTACCTAAGGTTGTGAATTCCAACAACATTAGTAGAGAAATTGTGGTTCCCTCATTATGTCCTAATCCTAAGAATTCTAAGGAGAAATTGTTGCATTCTTTGGATGTTGTTAGAGCTTTGAAATATTATGTTGAAGCTACTAAGTCTTTCCGAAAGACTTCTAGTCTATTTGTTATCTTTTCCGGTTCTAGAAAAGGCCAGAAAGCTTCTGCCATTTCTTTGGCATCTTGGTTGAAATCTTTAATTCATCATGCCTATGTCGAGTCGGGTAAAACTCCGCCTCAAAGGATTACAGCTCATTCTACTAGGTCAGTTTCTACTTCCTGGGCGTTTAGGAATGAAGCTTCGGTTGATCAGATTTGCAAAGCAGCAACTTGGTCCTCTTTGCATACTTTTACTAAATTCTACCATTTTGATGTATTTTCTTCTTCTGAAGCAGTTTTTGGTAGAAAAGTACTTCAGGCAGCGGTTTCAGTTTGAATCTTCTGTTTATGTTTTTCATTAAACCTTATTTTGGGTGTGGATTATTTTCAGCAGGAATTGGCTGTCTTTATTTTTATCCCTCCCTCTCTAGTGACTCTTGCGTGGAAAGATCCACATCTTGGGTAGTCATTATCCCATACGTCACTAGCTCATGGACTCTTGCTAATTACATGAAAGAAAACATAATTTATGTAAGAACTTACCTGATGAATTCATTTCTTTCATATTAGCAAGAGTCCATGAGGCCCGCCCTTTTTTTGTGGTGGTTATGATTTTTTTGTATAAAGCACAATTATTCCAATTCCTTATTTTATATGCTTTCGCACTTTTTTCTTATCACCCCACTTCTTGGCTATTCGTTAAACTGATTTGTGGGTGTGGTGAGGGGTGTATTTGTAGGCATTTTGAGGTTTGGGAAACTTTGCCCCTCCTGGTAGGAATGTATATCCCATACGTCACTAGCTCATGGACTCTTGCTAATATGAAAGAAATGAATTTATCAGGTAAGTTCTTACATAAATTATGTTTTTTCTGGGGCTTTCTGACTTTCACAGAGTAATTCTGTTGCATCCACCAGAATGGGAAACCCCAGAATTTTCTTTCATGGTTTGGATAGAACATACAATTTTAAACAACTTTCCAATTTACTTCTTTTCAATTTGCTTCATTTTCTTGCTATCCTTTGCTAAGGAACAGCATTGCACTACTGGTCGTTAGATGATCACATCTAGCTAGCCAATCAACAGAGACAAATGTGTGCAGGCACCAATCAGCAGCTAGCTCCCACTAGTGCATGATAAGTGTATTCTTTTTCAACAAGGGATACCAAGAGAGCGAAGTGCATTTGAAAATAGAAGTGAATTTAAAAGTTTCTTAAATTACATTCTCTATCTGAATCATGCAAGTTTAATTTGGACTTTCCTATCCCTTTAAAACTACAATAAACATTGTTGCAAACACTGCTGCCAGCTGGCTATAGACATGCATGTTCCTGAGCTCACCTAGGATTAATCTTTAGCAAAGGATACTAAGAGAACTAAGCAAAATTTATGATAGAAGAAAATGTTTAAAATTTCATACTCTAGCGCAGGCATCTCAAACTTGGCCCTCCAGAGGTTTTGGAACTAAATTTTCTATGAAATTTCCTATGATGCTGAGCATCATGGGAAATGTAGTTCCAAAACCTCTGGAGGGCCAAGTTTGAGGATGTCTGGGTAGTCAGTCAACTT
Source organism: Bombina bombina (assembly GCF_027579735.1). Lineage (NCBI taxonomy): Eukaryota > Metazoa > Chordata > Amphibia > Anura > Bombinatoridae > Bombina > Bombina bombina. The sequence goes on from NC_069509.1 coordinate 30,636,083, forward strand.
GTTTCATTTTGCCTTTACAGCAGTAATTTCTCGGGGGACAGAGACACTTCTGCAGTGTTCATACCATGATTTTAAAGGACCATTGAATGTAGTGGAATTGCATAATTAATAAATAGACAATGCAATAGCACTCTGAATTTCAAATATTCTTCTGAGTTAGTGATATTTTCCCTTTATCATGTGACGGCATCAGCCAATCACAAAACTCATTTACTGTAAACTCTTGCACATGCTCAGTTGAAGCTGGTGCCTCAGGGTGTGCAAATAAAGACAATTCGATAATTGAAGTAAATTGCTAACATTTTATTTATTTTAAATCTCTTCCTCCTATTTAGTATCTCTTTAAAGATTTTAACAAAATAAACTTTGGGCATGATATTCAAAACCTCGCTGCTCAGGTGAGATATTCTAGGGAGTCTCGTCAGAAACACAAAGTGTTGTTGCAATGTCTTTTTATTGTGTATTTTTTGATTATGCAATTCTACTGTATATAATGCCCTTTTAGGTATTTCTGGCTTAAAGGGACATAATACTCGTATGCTAAATCACTTGAAAGTGATGCAAAAGAACTGTAAAAAGCTGATAGAGATTCTCAGGTGATATTTTACTATGTAAATAAGATATTTTACCTCACAATTTCCTCACCTCACCAGAGTAAGTGCTCTGTAAAAAGTTATCTTTCAGTTGCTGCATTTCAGTTGCTGAAATGAACAGCAGCCAATTAGCATCAGCAGTGCTAAAGTCATTAACTGCTTTACTGTGATCTCATGAGATTTCATAGTAAACTTCCTTAAACTGAATAAATAAAATAAGTGTGCATGAGGCACGTTCCATTGCAGGTCCCGGGACAGACATACTGATTTGCTGCTTAAAGTCCTTTACAATGGGGTGTGAATACTTAGGACATTTTGAGGTAAAATATCTTTTTTACATAGAGATGTTCAGGGGATATTTTCTAGTCAGCCTTTTACAGCTATGCTGCATCACTTTCAAGTGTTTCAACATTTGGGTATCATGGCCCTTTAAGCTTGCTGGAGTGTTTTGGATAACAAGTACTTAAAAAGGCAAAATAACAAAATCATGCCTCAGTCTTGTTATAGCTCTCAGATTATAGCAAACCCAGATTGCAACATTTTTTGGAGATTACAAAGTATACAATATTGGGATGTGACAACTGAATCAGGTTTTCTGATGGATGTTTCAGAAATATAGACATATAGTGTACATGTATTTGTTATGTGCAAACATAGTACTTGTCGTATTACATTTATAAAACCAGACAAAAGATGCTGTAATTTAATTTCTGATCTGGGAAAATAAATTCCAACTGAGAAATATGTGCTAAGTCAATACAACCAGCACTGACAAGCCCTATACAACAAGTAAATAGTGAAATAGGCGCAGTGTACAGTATTGATAAAGAGATCACAATCTGTGCTGTACTGAGGTTTAAGGGTTTTTAGCTAAATATTTATTGTTGATATATTAAAAGGACATTCTAAAGTCAAAGTGACCTGCACTGATTACGAAGCGCAAATCTGTTTTAAGCAATATTGACCCTAGCGAACTATGTCCTAGTTTCCATTGTAGTTAACTGGTGGTAACAATCTCCATTAAGGGGCAGTTGTAGTAAAACAATTACGTAATTTTATTAATAGAGACCAGCAGCTCTCTTTCTCAGTGAGTTAAAGGGACAGTCAACACCAGAATTTTTGTTGTTTAAAAAGATAGATAATCCCTTTATTACCCATTCCCCAGTTTTGCATAACCAACACTGTTATATTAATACACTTTTTACTGCTGTGACTATCTTGTACCTAAGCATCTTATGACCGCCCCTAATCACATGACTTTTAGTTATTATCTATAATCTATCTATAATTATCTATACTTGCAGTTTAGCCAATTAGTGCAGTGTCTGCCACAACTCACGGGCGTGATCACAATGCTATCTATATGGTTTACATGAACTACTCTCCCCTGTTGTGAAAAGCAAATACAAAATCATGTGATTAGAGGCGGCCTTCAAGGGCTTAGAAATTATCATATGAGCTTTCCTAGGTTTGCTCTCAACTAGAATACCAAGAGAACAAAGCAAAATTGTTGATAAAAGTAAATTGGAAAGTTGTTCAAAATGACATGCCCTATTTGAAAATAAAAAAAATCTTTGGCCTTGACTGTCCCTTTAAACTCACAGGGCTAGATTACAAAAGGAGCAGTAGTTTGCGCTCTGTGATTCACGCTTGTATTAAGAGTTAAAAGTAAAGTTTGCTCGTGTTCACAAAGTCACGGTAACAAATATATACTTTGTGAAGTTGCAAATCCAAAACCACATTCCCCCATAGGATTCAATGGAGCTGAAAAAGTTGTAAAAACCCCTAACGCCCACAAGTCACGCAAACATGATCGCAGTTAATTAAAAGCGCAACATAAAATAATATTGCATATCTCATAATCCAATGTTCTGCACATATCTGAATAATTTTTGCAAAAAAAAAAAAATATTATTTAAAATAACATAGAACAAAATTTTCCATTATGTGAAGAAAATTTAAATGTTAAATATTTACTCTAAATACATAAACACTATTAGATATGAATATTGCATAAATATGATTGTTCACGTTTTAATCTACTTGACTGCAAAGGGCTCCAATTCACATATATACAGGTAGCCCTCAATTTACGCCGGGGTTAGGTTCCAGAAGGAATGGTTGTAAATCGAAACCGTTGTAAATTGAAACCCAGTTTATAATGTAAGTCAATAGGAAGTGAGGGAGATAGGTTCCAGGCCCCTCTCAAAATTTGTCATAAGTAACACCTAATACATTATTTTTAAAGCTTTGAAATGAAGATTTTAAATGCTAAACAGCATTATAAACCTAATAAAATAATCACACAACACAGACTTCACTTTCATTTTTCTGCAAACAGTTCTTTCTATGCATTCCAATGTGGACTGATTTATAGGCAGGAAGATCTTGTTCCTTTGAAATCTGCTCGATAGCTCAGGTCTGGATAAACTGATTAATTTCAGCTTGCTTGGCTTTGCTGCAACAGAAGCGGACAGCTCAACCTACTGGTTATTTTAATAAATGCACTGCTTCTCAATGCTTTTCAATAGCAGTCACATGACTGGGAAAAAAGGTTGTTATTCTGAAACGGTGTAAATTGAACCGTTGTAAAACGAGGGCCACATATATATATATATATATATATATATATATATATATATATATATATATAATCTGTCTGTAAATACATATGTACGTACTACATATTTAGACATGTATCTCTATGTTAAAGCCATTTTGCAGTCTTTTCCCCCTTCCTTCCTTCCTAACATCTCATATCTTTGAACCCTTAACTTTTTTTGCCAATTGTTTTTAATATTTTTTTTATTATAGTGTTATGAGTATACTGTATGATGTGTAACACTTTTTTGACTCGTGTAACAGCTCTGAGGTTGTGGTAATCATTCTAGCGTAAACCATGATTGCGCTCAAGCTTTCGCATTTACTTTCAACTTGTATTATGGGTGGAAGGTGATATTAATCAGTGGACCTAGCGCAAGTGTATACACCTATTGCTCCCTTCTATGGGTTTCCTAGTAAACCTCGTAATAGTTGTATAAGTAGATGAAGCGAGCGCCAAAAAGGCTAAGGTGGATGTATAAAAAGTCAGTTTTATTGTACACAGTATAAAACACAAATCAAGCTAAAATTCATGGATCCATGATTTACAAGATAAAAACAATAAGTAAACAGTAAGTGTAAAAGCAGCAACAGTCTATGAAAAAGACAACAAAAATCTTCACATAGAGATGAAAATAAATAGCAAATGCATATATGGTTGAAAAAAAAATGTCCCAATAAAAATATTTGATGTGAGTTCCAATAAAGTTGTCCCAATAAAGTGTACTGTGTGAAAGTGTCCAAAATGTTCAAAACCAATCACTCCAAAATAAAAAAAAGTGAAAACAATGAACAAATGGTGAAAAGATATAGAAAAATATGAAAAAGTGAAGTTCTAATTTAGAAGGTAGTATAAAGTATCCATAGATACAAAATGCAACAATCAAAATGTTAAAAATATTTGTGTGAAGATGGTGAACTTATTATGTCTCCTAATTAGTGATATCCATCAGTGAATGTAATAAATCCTAAATAGTCCTGTGAAAAAAGAAAAAAACAATACTGCAGAAAATATAAAACACTTAGTTAAGGTATAAGAAATTTGCTTACTTTCAGTTAAATGTCGACGTGTTTCGGCCTAACAGGCCTTTTCAAGACTATCATATGGGTGGAATTTATCTTGTGTACAAACTTTAGCGATCCTCTTGTAATCTAGCCCATGGCATTGCAGGGTCAATAATGATTTAGAGCACATAATGGCTTTTTAAAGGCTGTGGAGATGTTTTGTTATAACCAGTTTATAAGGTTACCGTTTCGGCCTTGTTAACCTGGATGGTTATGAGTTACACATGCTGCAGGGTGTACAGAAAGAAACCCATATTGTGGATAGCACATACATATTACAGCTGGACAGCACTTGTTCCTCTGCACACCCTGCAGCATGTTTAACTCATAACTGCCCAGGTTAACATGTCTGTGGTGGTAACCCTACCAGTTTACAATAGAAACTAGGCCTATGTTTATTACCCCTGCATAGGTAAACTCTCACTTGGGAGCTGCAGGCATTGACCAAAGACATTAGGACTGATAATTGATTCATGGAAACAGAGATGGAACCACCACTAGTGCCTGAACGATGCCAAAGGGGCCTGAGTGCAATGCAGCCCTTGCGTCCACCAATCATCAAGTTTCTCCTGTGCGCAGACAGTGACAAGCATGAAGGCAATGCCACTAACGAGCGGATGCAGCAAGCACAGGGCAGACAGAGTGGAACTGTAAATCTGACATCCCAACACTGAAATTGAGAGAAGACTAAGCCTACCCTGATTGGCTGTTTACTCCCCTGACCAATTACTGGCCCTAATCAATTATGGTCAAGGCACATGTGGGTGAGGGGTGTGTGTGTGTGGGGGGGGGGGGGGGGTCTATAACATTTATATAAATATTTGAGAAAACTTTACTTGCTGACTGACTGCAAAAAAGGCAGTTCAGCAAGAAGTGAGAATTGAGAAATTTGCAAGACACTAGGTAAGAAATCTGTACTGTTTTTTTATTTTTTTTACAAATACATTTTGTTTATATAAAAAAAGGTTTGTAGCGTGTTTTTTCATAATCATTGTTTTTCAAATTATTTGTACTGTTTACATTTTGTTTATAATGAACAACCACCTATTTTTGTTGTGTAAATAATTATATTTATTGGTATTATTAGTTTTGCTGACCCCTCACTAACCTTTCAATAGGGGTGGGACATTAAATTCCTGCACCAGGGCCCTATGTTCATTAAAGGGACTTTATACACTAGATTTTTCTTTGCATACATGTTTTGTAGATGATCCATTTATATAGCCCATACAGGTTTTTTTCTTAAAAATTGATAGTTTTGCTTATTTTTAAATAACATTGCTCTGATTTTCAGACTCCTAACTAGGGTTGCCAGCTGTCCTTAAAAAAAATATTGGACAGCCAGCAGGTAATGGGGGGGGGGGGGGGGGTTGCTGTAGGAAAAAAAAAGCACACAAATTATTTTTGATTTTTATAAAACAAAATATATAGACATATATTTATATTTTGCATGCTTTTTTGTTCTAGATGTGTATATATTGATATATAATTAGGGTTGACAAGTGTCCAGTATTCAACCGGACAGTCCAGTATTGTAACAGGCTGTCCAGTAAAATCTGTACAAAAATACTGGACACTTAAATGTCCAGTATTTTTAAAGACCGCTGTCAGCTAAATGTAAAGGACCTTCTAGGCCTTTATGCATTAGAAATATGGCTCAAAAAAAAGTTACACTGTGCATTTTCTATTATATGTGTTACAGGCAACCATGAGGGTGGTCAATCATTGCTGGGTTGGTTACCTCTAGCAGCCAAGGGGGTTACATCACTGCTCTGTACATGTGTTACTGGCAACCAAGGGGATAAAATGACTGCTTAATTATTTTTTGCTCTCAGAGTTTCAGGCTCATATTACGAGTTGAAAGTAAAAAGTTTGCTCGCTCATGTTCATAACGTCACAGTAAAAAATAGACTGAGAAGTTGTGAATACAAAATCACATTCCCCCATAGACTTCAATGTAGCTGAAAAATACCTAGCACCCACAAGTCACATAAACACGATGGCGGTTATTTAAAAGCATAACATAAGAAGATAATATTGCATCTTTCATAATCTAATGTTCTGCGGATAGCAGAATATGTTCTATGTATTATTAAAGAGATATTTAAATGTATATCTGATGGATATTTGCACAAATATATATTTATACATACATATATATATATATGTATATGTATATAAACTTGATTATAAATAGGTCTAGACGTATACAGATATATAGGATTATCTATTTAAAAATACATAGAACATATTCCCCATTGTGCAAAAGCATTGGAATGTGAGATTTATGTAGTAAATACACAGTTAAACACTTATCTACTTAACTGCAAAGGGCTTGAATGCACTTATATACAGTATATGTCTATAAATGTATTTAAGTGTTTATATTCTGTAAATACGTATATACAAATATAAATACATATGTACACACACACACATATATATGTATATATATATATATATATATATATGTATATATATGTATATATATATATATATATATATATATATATATATATATTTAGGCATGTGTATGAATGTATCTCTATGTTAAAGCCCTTTGCAGTATTTTTTTCTAATATATAGAACACCTGAGACCTCATATTTTTTAACCCTTATAACTTTTTAATGCAATATTTTCATTTAATAATTTTGTATCAGATAGTGTTATTATGAGTGTAACTGTACTTTTAAATGTTGATGTGTTTTGTAAATTCAGCAAAGTATATCAAGGGAATTAAGCACATTTGATAATAGGAGTAAATTGGAAAATCATTTAAAATTGCCTGTAATATTCTAATCTGAATCCGGAAAGAACAAAAATGGGTTTTATATCCCTTTAGTAGATCCCATACGATGTAACCTGTAGTGTATTGCTAACATTTAACAATAAATGCTTTTAAGAATTAGAACATTATATTTTTTTATCAAGGCAAAGAATTTACTAGAAATGTGCAAAAAGGCATACTTTATTATTCAGTTTGTAAACAAATAATGTAGTTATCCTCTTTCTTTGGTAATTACTTTGATCTGACACCAGATAAAAGAGCAATTTAAAATATCTAAATAGCTGATTTCTAAGTTTTAATAGGGTTGTTTTTCAAGTTCTCAGTATACTGTAACTAAGCCTTCTTTAGTAGGTGTGTTACAGTGTGATGAGCTTGTAGACAACGTGCTAAATGGAGGTCTGCACTGAATTAAGCATGGACATAACTGCTAGCGGTTTTCAGGTGATCCAGTTGCTGCTGGGTGATTCGGGTGATCCAGTTGCTGCTGGGTGATTCGGGTGATCCAGTTGCTGCTATTATTAACAGATATTCTTTGTGTCCTCATATTTAAATATACAAATATATTTATTGCAGATATGTGCAGAACATCTGATCATTTAATAGTTTTAGGTAGGAACACTTTTACTATGTCAAGGGCACATGGAAATTAGGCAAAATCTTGAATCTTATGATATATGGAAGCCTTGTTATTCTATAATAGTTCTGCTTACATACAAACCTAGTACAAAAAGAGTGGTGTCTTGCAGGGGAATAATATATTGTAATACTACAAATGTAAAGTGTTTTCTTTTACAAGATATGACGAGTTCACGGATTCCATCCTAACTTATGGGATATCACCTCCTGGTCAGCAGTAGGAGGCAAAGAGCACCACAGCAGAGCTGTATATATAGCTCTTCCCTTCCCTCCCACCCCAGTCATTCTCTTTGCTTGTGTTAGTGATAGGAGAGAGGTAACGTGAGATGTGAGTTTAGATTCTTCAATCAAAAGTTTATTATTTTATGTTTAAATATTTTTATTGAGATTATAACATCATATAACATCACATCAATTTACCACCTGTATCCCGAGCGGTTAAGTGGTAAGATCATTATACAAATAGCTGGAATGAAGCTAACAGTCTTGCATTTTACCAGGTGGTTTTGAGACTTGTTTTCTCAAAGGAGCTTTTTAAGAAACCTATAACATAGGAATTTACAAACATTTCTAACTATAACAGGATAAGAACAAGAAGACCCCAAGTTATACTCTAAAAGTTTTCTCTGAATCACCTTGTATCTAACTTGGGTTAGAGATATTAAGGCCACAGTGAGCCCAAGAAAGGAAGAAAGAAAAAAGAAAGGAAAAGGAAAAAAAGATCAGCGAGAAAATTTGCTTTAGTTGCTGAGATTTGCCTCCCTGCCTGTCCCCCCTCACGGGCCAGCGGCTGTCGATACCATCTCCCAATTAACAAGGAGAAGGTTAAATTTAAGTGCTAGGTCTTTTATTTAGTGTCCAATAAAACCAGATCTTCTTGAATTGTGTTTGTGTGTCTAGTACCTGTGATGCAGACTCATACATTCGGTATGTTAGGGAAATCCTATTTTGAACTTCTTCCCAGGGGGGGGCCGAAACCTTCCAGTATTTTGCAATACTCACTCTAGTAACTGTGCATATGATTCTGATGAACGTGTTTATCTGTTTGTTAAATTTGGGAAGGGGTAAACATAGAAACATAGAAACATAGATATTGACGGCAGATAAGAGCCATAGGCCCAGCAAGTCTGCCAGACCTTACCTAACAGTATAAACTTATCTAGTTCGTAGGATAGCCCTATGCTTGTCCCATGCATTTTTAAAGTCCCCCACAGTGTTTGTTGCTACTACCTCTTGAGGAAGTTTATATGTGTAACAGTGCATGAGTTGGTGCCAGGCAGATAGTATCCTCTAGGACCGAGCTGAGTAAGTTAGAAGTTTTAGTCCAAATTTCCTGTATTTCCCTACATTCCCACCACATATGGCAATAGGAACCTATTTCCCCACATCCCCTGTAGCAATATTTGTTGTGACTAGTAGATACATGGGCTGTTTTAACTGGGGTCAGGTACCATCTGAACATGGTCTTGATTGTGTTTTCTCTCAAATCGGTACTCAGTAGTCCCTTACAGGCTGTATGGAACACGTCGTCCCACCACCCCCTGTCTTTGTATATGTTTAGGTCTGATTCCCAGTTAATGAATAATTTAGACTTGTGTGGGTTTCCAAATGTTTGTATCTGTATGTATAGTTTGGATATGGCCCCTTTAGGTCTGTGGGAAGATTTGAGTAGGTTTTCTAACGGAGTAGTAATGTTTGGCTGAAAGTCTCTGGTGTATTTGCAAATCACTGAGTTAACCTGTAGGTACTGAAACCATTGTAGCTTTACTGTATCAAGTTGTGTCTGTATCTGGTTAAATGTTTTAGGTTTTCTACCATCCATCCAATCTGCCACTCTGTACAGTCCCTTATTGGACCATTTATCAATTGTAAAATGTAGGTCTATAGGAGTTAGAGATCTAATTGGACGCGCTAGTGTTTGGTTGGATAGTAAATTTTGTCGTTTAGTCAGGAAGGACCACATCTGAGATGTATGTATTGTAACCTGTGAGCCAGGTTTGTTTGAAAGTTCTCTTGAGGGGTAATCCCTCCACAGAACGTCATCTGGATATGATGAATCTCTTAGCTTGGCCTCTAGGTCAATCCAAATGATTTCCCCAGATCTATTTCCCATTAGTGTTGTCTGGGCTAACCTCGCTGCCCTATAATAATCTATAATGTTGGGCGCACCCACTCCCCCCAATTGTCGGTGTCTCAAAATGAGTGTGGATATTATCCATGCTGTTTTGTTCCCTCTAATAAATGCTATTAGGTCTTTTTGTAGTGTCTTTAGGTCTTGAGGTATGTACAGTCTTTTTGATTCTGGGGAGACAGTGTAACTCAGAACAGACTGGCCATTATTTGCTTCAGCAAAAAGGGGTAATCAAATTGCAAGGGTATTTTATTTGCATGGATGTTTCTCCCCTTTATTATGTCTGTGAATAACATTGGGCTTGTTTAAGTTCTTAGCCCGGTTACATTACGGTGACACATTGAATGTGGGCTGAGGCTGGGGACTGTTTAGGGAGTTTTTTACTCCATTTGTAATGCTTATCTTTTGCACTCATAGCAAAATAGCTGGCATTCGAGGGGGCACATTGTTTTTTTTTCAAGTCGTTCCTATCCGACATTAGTATTCCCTTGCGTTTTATACTTAGAGGATCAATCTACCGCCCACGATGGGCGGGACTTAACGTTCACGCGCTTAGCCGCGCAGTTGATGTTCCGGCTTCCGACAGTGTACCTCAAGGCTACAGTGTTTCCTAGATCCGCTTGTCTTCAGTATATCTGATTTGCAAGCGGTCTTAGGCACGCAGTTCACGGAGGGCTTCGGTTGGCTTGTGAGGACAGGTAGGCACCACAGCAGGGCTGTGGCTAGGTGCAGGGGTCAGTTTTAGTGAAGTAGCTGCTTGTTAAAAATCAAAGCTAATGTAACCTAACGAAAGTGAATTAGGTTCCTTATTACGATAAAGTGATTTCTAAACAAGAAAAAACTGAGAGGATGCGCTAAAGTGAAAGTGACAGTGATAAAAAATTACAAACCCTTTGGTATATTTTTCAAAAAGGCATCTGTGTAAATGAATCTGTATAAAAAGATATAATATGTATATTGGGGGTCTCATGTGTGCAAACAATTTCTGGTCAGTGACAATATGTGCAATTTGAATATAATTATGGTGACAATATTGAATAAAATAACATAAAAGCGAGAGTATATATATATTTAGATATATGCAAATATCTCTCAGTGTCCATAAAAAAGAAAAGTCCACTTCAAAATAAAGGATATAAATTTGGTGTATCCAGGTATTAGGCTTGCTCCGCTTGTATCCACGGTGTAGTGGGTCAGGATATCTAGGAGGAGGAGGAGAAGACAAGGGGCGCCAACATAGTGTAAATCAGATATATGTGATGTGAAGAAATAATTCGCATAAAATCTACTCACAAATATAGTGGCACCTTGAATGAACTAGGTGCGTTCAGGCAGGCTGACATTCAGGACCAGCAGTCAGTACGCTGGAGGTCTCGCCCAGGAGACCTGTGGATAAGTAGAGGGAACAGCAGCTGTGGATGAAGGAGAAAGCCGGTTCGCCAAAGCAGGAATGCAAACCGCTGTGTTAGTATTCCGAAGTGCTGCTCACACAATCAAACTTGGTTCTCGGGCAAACTGACAGCGTCAGTATAAACGATTGAGCTGGTTGAAAGTCCCACTGGAAATAAAGGCTGCAAGTAGCAATAATAGAGAAGCAAAAACCAGGTCTGGCTTAAAAACTTATTTATTTGCTACACGTTTCTCAGTCCGTGAAGGACCGTTTCATCAGGCATATAAAGAAGTGTTTAACAGGTTGCTAATTTCGGTTGGCTTGTGAGGACAGGTAGGCGCCACAGCAGGGCTGTGGCTAGGTGCAGGGGTCAGTTTTAGTGAAGTAGCTGCTTGTTAAAAATCAAAGCTAATGTAACCTAACGAAAGTGAATTAGGTTCCTTATTACAACTTCCCTAAATTTGCATGTTGAGCGCTGCGCAGTAAAAATTGTACCGGTTTATTTTTTAAAGGCACAGCACATATTTGTTGTTATTTACAGTTTTCATGTGACACGACCAATATTGCACTTTGTTTATTTTTTGTCATGTCTAACCTCCAGGACAGTACTTGTTCTATGTGCTTAGATGCCAATGTGGAAGCCCCAATTACTTTTTGTCCCTCATGTACTGAGAGGGCTTTACAGTTTAAAGAACAGATTTTCTTTAATGCAAGCATATCTAAGGATCAAGAAGGAAAACAAGAGGGCGACCCCTAGTGCAAATCAATGTGGAACCAGTGATGAATATCTGTAACTGCTTGCGAATGGATACTCACAAAAAGTAATGCACCTTATAGTGCAAATATAGCATACTAGGAATATTATGGTGTCCTAGTGCACAAATCCGCCCAAAAAGCACTGTTGGGATCGATGGTGAACTTTAAAAATATCAGGATGATGGAAAAACAGAGAACTCCAGTATCGATAAAAAAGTTTAATTAAAAATATACACAGATCTACAATGACATCTGTAGTAAAATTGCAACGCGTTTCTAAGCGCTAACCACGCTTTTTCCTCAGGCAAAATGATTTTGCCTGAGGAAAAAGCGTGGTTAGCGCTTAGAAACGCGTTGCAATTTTACTACAGATGTCATTGTAGATCTGTGTATATTTTTAATTAAACTTTTTTATCGATACTGGAGTTCTCTGTTTTTCCATCATCCTGATATTTTTAAAGTTCACCATCGATCCCAACAGTGCTTTTTGGGCGGATTTGTGCACTAGGACACCATAATATTCCTAGTATGCTATATTTGCACTATAAGGTGCATTACTTTTTGTGAGTATCCATTCGCAAGCAGTTACAGATATTCATCACTGGTTCCACATTGATTTGCACTAGGGGTCGCCCTCTTGTTTTCCTTCTTGATTTCCAGATTACAGATATCTTTTCTGCGTTTGGGAGGAGCAGCCCTCAGCAAAGTGCACAGTTAGCTGGGACACTGTGAAGTTCCCAGAACGTTCATCTAGGCATTATCTCTGCCTTCACACACTGTGAGTATGCTTACTTTTGCATTATTCCTTTTATAATAATTGGCTACACTAGGAGGCGCCCTTTTTTCTGCTCCATATCTAAGGATGCTTCTCAGCCTGATGAGACTCAGGGTATGCCGCTACTTTCTCCCCAAGCTTCACAACCTTTAACACCCACTCAAGCAACGCCGTGTTCTTCAACTGCGTCCACTTCATTCACTCTGCAGGATATGGCTGCAGTTATGTCATCCACTCTTACAGAAGTTCTATCTAAGTTGCCAGTGTTACAAGGCAAACGTAGTAGGACAGAGGCCAATGAAGTTCCTATGACTTCTGATGCTTTAATGGCTATCTCCGATGTACCCTCCCAGGGCTCTGGATTAGGTGGTAGGGAGGCCCTGTCCGGGGGGAACTTTCTGACTCAGGAAGTGCATTGCCCCAGACAGATTCGGAAGTGATGTCTTTCAGGTTTAAGCTTGAACACCTCCGTCTGTTACTACGGGAGGTTTTAGTGACTCTGGACGACTGTGACTCTATTGTGGTCCCTCCAGAGAAATTGTGTAAGATGGACATATACCTTCTTATTCTGATGTTGTTCCGGTTCCTAAGAGAATTTAGGATATTATTGCTCGGGAATGGGAAAGACCGGGTATCCCGTTCTCAACTTCCCCTATGTTTAAGAAGATGTACCCTATAGCTGACACCGTGCGGGATTCTTGGCAGACGATCCCTAAGGTGGAGGGGGCTATCTCTACTCTGGCTAAGCGTACGACTATTCCTATAGAGGACAGTTGTGCTTTCAAAGACCCCATGGATAAGAAGTTGGAGGGTCTTCTCAAGAAACTTTATGTTAATCAAGGGTTTCTTTTGCAACCGACGGCCTGCATTGTAACAGTCACAACTGCGGCTGCCTTTTGGTTTGACGCTCTAGAAGAGTCTCTTAGGACTGAGACTTCTTTAGAGGAAATACAGGATAGAATTAAGGCCCTTAAGCTGGCTAATTCTTTTATCGTGGATGCTTCCTTTCAGATTGCCAAATTGTTGGCTAAGAATGCAGGATTCGCCATCTTAGCACAAAGAGCCTTATGGTTAAAATTTTGGTCTGCGGATGTATCCTCTAAATCTGAGCTTTTGGCTATTCCTTTCAAGGGAAAGACCCTGTTCGGGCCGGACTTGAAGGAGATCATTTCTGATATTACGGGAGGTAAAGGTCACCTTCTCCCTCAAGATAAAACATCTAAGCAAAGGGGACAACAGAGTAATTTTTGTTCCTTTTGAAACTTCAAGGGAATCCCCTCTTCCACTAAACAGGAAGGGAATTTTTCCCAAGCCAAGTCCACCTGGAGACCCAACCAGGCTTGGAACAAGGGTAAACAAACCAAGAAGCCTGCTGCTGCTTCCAAGACAGCATGAAGGGGCGGCCCCCGAACCGGGACCGGATCTAGTAGGGGGCAGACTTTCTTTCTTTGTCCAGGCGTGGATCAGAGACGTTCAGGATCCCTGGACATTAGAAATCGTGTTTCAGGGGTATCAGTTGGAATTCAAAAATTCCTTTCCCAGAGGAAGGTTCCTTCTTTCACGATTATCTGCTGACCAGATAAAGAGAGAGGCGTTCTTACGCTGTGTAGGAGATCTATCACTCATGGGAGTAATACGCCCATTCCAATTCAGGGGCAGGGGTTTTACTCAAATCTGTTTGTAGTTCCCAAAAAAGAGGGAACGTTTCGACCCATTTTAGATCTCAAAAGTCTAAACAAGTTTCTCAGAGTTCCATCCTTCAAGATGGAAACTATTCGGACCATTCTTCCATTGATCCAGGAGGGACAATATATGACTACCGTGGATCTAAAGGATGCATATCTTCATATCCCTATACACAGGGATCATCACAAGTTCCTAAGGTTTGCCTTCCTGGACAAACATTTTCAATTCATGGCTCTTCCTTTTGGTCTGGCCACAGCACCCAGAATTTTCACAAAGGTTCTGGGGGTCTCTGCTAGCGGTTCTCAGGCCGTGGGGCATTGCAGTGGCACCTTATCTGGACGACATTCTGATCCAGGCGTCGTCTTATCAGCTAACAAAGTCTCATACCGACATTGTCCTGTCTTTTCTGCGGACTCACGGTTGGAAGGTGAATCTAGAAAAGAGTTCACTAATTCCACAGACAAGGGTTCTTTTTCTGGGAACTCTGATCGACTCTCTATCCATGAGAATCTTTTTGACGGAAGTCAGAAAGTTAAAGATTCTGAATACATGCCGTTCCCTTCAGTCCAATCCTCGGCTGTCAGTGGCAAAATGCATGGAGGCAATTGGATTGATGGTGGCAGCAATGGACATCATTCCGTTTGCTCGTTTTCATCTCAAACCCCTACAGCTGAGCATGCTCAGGCAATGGAATGGAGATTATGCAAATTTGTCTCCTCAAATAGATCTGGATCAGGAGACAAGAGACTCTCTTCTTTGGTGGTTGTTGCCGGATCATCTGTCCCAAGGGTTGTGCTTTCGCAGACCTTCATGGGTGATAGTGACAACAGACGCCAGCCTGATAGGGTGGGGTGCAGTCTGGAACTCCCTGAAGGCTCGGTGTGTGTGGACTCGGTTGGAGTCTCTACTTCCCATCAATATTCTGGAGTTGAGAGCCATATTCAATGCGCTTCAGGCTTGGCCTCAGTTGACCTCGGCCAAATTCATCAGATTCCAGTCGGACAACATCACGACTGTGGCTTAGATCAATCATCAGGGAGGAACAAGGAGTTCCTTAGCGATGACAGAAGTATCTAAGATAATTCGGTGGGCAGAAGCTCACTCTTGTTATCTGTCGGCAATCTACATCCCAGGAGTGGACAACTGGGAGGCGGATTTTTTGACCAGACAGACGTTTCATCTGGGGGAATGGGAACTCCACCCGGAGGTCTTTTCCGACCTGATTCTCAGATGGGGCAGGCCAGAATTGGATCTTATGGCATCTCGTCAGAATGCCAAGCTCCCGAGATACGGATCCAGGTCCAGGGATCCTCAGGCCGAACTGATAGATGCCTTGGCAGTGCCTTGGTTGTTCAACCTAGCTTATGTGTTCCCTCCATTTGCTCTCCTTCCCCGGGTAATTGCTCGAGTCACACAGGAGAGGGCTTTGGTGATCCTCATCGCTCCGGTGTGGCCTCGCAGGACTTGGTATGGTGACCTGGTGGACATGTCATCTCTGCCACCGTGGAAGCTTCCATTGAGGCAGGACCTTCTCATTCAGGGACCCTTCCAGCATCCAAATCTAATTTCTCTGCAGCTGACTGCTTGGAGTCGGAGATTGAAAGCTTGATTTTATCTAAGCGAGGGTTCTCTGATTTGGTCATTGATACTTTGATTCAGGCACATAAGCCTGTTACTAGAAAGATTTACCATAAGATATGGCGTAAATATCTTTATTGGTGCGAATCCAAGGGTTAATCATGGAGTAAGATTAGGATTCCTAGGATTTTATCCTTTCTCCAAGAAGGATTGGAGAAAGGGTTGTCAGCAAGTTCCTTAAAGGGACAGATTTCTGCTTTGTCTATTTTGTTACACAAACGACTGGCAGATATTCCGGATGGTCAATCTTTTTGTCAGGCTCTGACTAGAATCAGGCCTGTGTTTAGACCAATCACTCCTCCTTGGAGTTTGAATTTAGTTCTTAATGTTCTTCAAGGGGTTCCATTTGAACCCATGCATTCCATAGATATTAAGTTGTTATCTTGGAAAGTTTTATTTTTGGTTGCTATTTCTTCTGCTCGCAGAGTTTCTGAGCTTTCAGCATTACAATGTGATTCTCCTTATCTTGCATACCAAACCTGGTTTTCTTCCTAAGGTTGTTTCCAACAAAAATATTAATCAGGAAATTGTTGTTCCTTCATTGTGTCCTAATCCTTCTTCAAAGAAGGAGCGTCTATTACATAATTTGGACGCAGTCCGTGCCCTGAAGTTTTACTTGCAGGCGACTAAGTAATTTCGTCAATCATCTTCATTATTTGTTGTTTTTCTGGGAAACGTAGGGGTCAGAAAGCTACGGCTACCTCTCTTTCTTTGTGGCTGAAGAGTATCTAGGGCTGTGGCTTCCTCATGGGCATTTAAAAATGATGCTTCCATTGAACAGATTTGCAAGGCTGCAACTTGGTCGTCTCTTCATACTTTTTCCAAATTTTACAAATTTGATACCTTTGCCTCGTCCGAGGCTGTTTTAAGACGGGTCTTTATTTTTGTTAAACTTCAGTCACCTCTGCACCTTGGCTTTTCCATTCTCTTTCTAACTTCGGTCGAATGACTGAAGTGGGAGGGAAGGGAAGAGCTATATATAAAGCTCTGCTGTGGTGCTCTTTGTCTCCTCCTGCTGACCAGGAGGCGATATCCCATAAGGAAGGATGAAATCCGCGGACTCGTCATATCGTAAAAGAAACAAATTTATCAGGTAAGCATAAATTTCCTTTTTTCACTATAGGCAGGTTGTTTCGCCCTTGTTGGGGCTCTTCAGTATGATGTAGGTGCTATGTTATTGGACTCAAGCATTGATTTAAGGTTTACGGCTATATGCCAGTTTTGCTGATGATTACATTAATTTTCGTAATCACACTTACAAAGCGTGAAATTAATGCTTGAGCAGAACAGCAGCACCAACCATAGACAGCCTGTTTGGCCCATTTGGGGCTCATTCCTCCATTGTATTAATCCTAGCAAAAGATAAACATACTTATCTGTGCAAAATTGCAACACTTACAATTCAAAATCCATTTCAATATTATAGGCAGCCCTGTAGCAAAGGGTGGAATGCTCGAGGACATCAGCATCAACCATAATGACTTGAGTGAGAAAGAGTCCCAAAGAAGCGAAACAGGCTGCCTATGGTTGATGCTGTGTTATTTAAGCCTCATGTATTTCACAGTTTGCTATACTACTGGTTTAAACTGACAGGAGCATAAGGGGTGCCATATTAAAATGCATTTTGAATTAGTAATATTCTGTGGGATCATTTGTATATTTTATGCATTGTATATTTATTCCTTGCTGAACTAATTAAATGGAGGGTTTTATCTCACTCTATTAACAATACATTTATTTGGTACAATGGGAGTCCCTGCTCTAAAGGATTTCCATGGGTGTAAGTGCAGACCCTGTTCCAAGGAGCTTACAATCTAGTGTTTCAGTGCTTTGCTCAATGAGCTTACAATCTTGTATTTAAGGAGAACTTACCTCTGGGTACTTACAGTGTAGAGAAATAAAATAAATCCCTCATGTAAGACTGCACTCAGCATGTGACATAACACTAGTCCCTCTGAAATCTTCAATCTTCCTGCCACTGCCATAGAGTATTCCAGTCTTCGTTATACTGCTTGCCAGATATGAATCAGTCTATGCACATCTTGTAAGGATTTTTCACCCAATGCAAGAACATAGGTGCATGACACACTGTACCTTATAATACAGTTTTTTTTTCAATTTCTAATCTGAGGTATAAAATACAGGACCATCCCATGACCTATCAAATCGTGTGCTTCACTAGGACTCTCTGCTTCAAAAATACAACAGTAGTACTTGTCCCACGGTGACTGTAGACATAGTTTCACAGATATAGTAGTCCTTGTTCCAGGTTGCTGCAGTTCTCAGATAAAATTGTAAACCAGCTGCAAGGTGCTTATTGGTGTCCCTACACCAAGGCATTGCATTGAGGATATAAGTGCAAACATATTAATCATATCATTGTATTCTCTTCACCAAGATCCTTAACATTATTCCCTTAGACAGATATGTGCAGTAAGAATGGATTTAAGCCATTC
The DNA here is from genome assembly GCF_027579735.1 of Bombina bombina. Taxonomy (NCBI): domain Eukaryota; kingdom Metazoa; phylum Chordata; class Amphibia; order Anura; family Bombinatoridae; genus Bombina; species Bombina bombina. Next base: position 30,654,599 of record NC_069509.1, read on the forward strand.
AATTTGATTTAATATCAGTTTATTAAAGTTATAGCAGTGAAAGTGTAATTATGATTTATTGTTGGTGTTATGACTCAAGTTCTAGTGTCACAGAGATGATTTGTATATTTTATATCAATAAGCCTTGAAAAGTACAGAAAGCTTTAAACATACAGAACCAAATTAAAGCTAAAGATTTCTATGAAATGGGAAAGTAAAGAAAAAGCGTGACAGAAAAGGGAGAAATGATCTGACCTCACTGCACATGTCTGTAGGCTCTTGTAGCAGGATCTGTATTTACAATCTACTGTGGTAATGAGATGTCTTGCTCAAAGAGCTTACAAACTTGTTAATCTCAGAAAATCTTACCTTAGATACTTACAGTTTAGTAATATAAAAATCCTTGAAGGAAATCTGCCATCAGCGCGTATACTGCTGGCCATATGCGCATCAGTCTGATCTAAATTTATTTCAGATCCCCAATTGCCTTTTCTTCATCCGGGTCAAGCAGAACAAACAGCTGCATCAGATGCTGCACCTTACAGTACAGTGTTTCATGAGATTCCCAGCACCAGTGAGTTTGCAGCGTGAGGACATCTGCCATCAGTGCGTATACTGCTGGTCAGATGCGCATCTGTCTGATCTGATTTTATTTCGGATCACCAGTTGCCTTTTATTCATCTGGGTCAAGCAGAACAAACAGCTGCATCAGATTCTGCACCTTACAGTACAGTGTTTAATGAGGGTCCCAGCACCAGTGAGTTTGCAGCGTGAGGACATCTGCCATCAGTGCGTATACTGCTGGTCAGATGCGCATCTGTCTGATCTGATTTTATTTCGGATCACCAGTTGCCTTTTCTTCATCTGGGTCAAGCAGAACAAACAGCTGCATCAGATGCTGCACCTTACAGTACAGTGTTTAATGAGGGTCCCAGCACCAGTTGGTTTGCAGCATGAGGACATCTGCCATCAGTGCGTATACTGCTGGCCAGATGCGCATCAGTCTGATCTGAATTTATTTCAGATCCCCAGTTGCCTTTTCTTCATCCGGGTCAAGCAGAAAAAAACAGCTGCATCAGATGCGGCACCTTACAGTACAGTGTTTAATGAGGGTCCCAGCACCAGTTGGTTTGCAGCGTGAGGACATCTACCATCAGTGCTTATACTGCTGGCCAGATGCGCATCAGTCTGATCTGAATTTATTTCAGATCCCCAGTTGCCTTTTCTTCATCCGGGTCAAGCAGAAAAAAACAGCTGAATCAGATGCGGCACCTTATAGTACAGTGTTTAATGAGGGTCTCAGTACGAGTAAGTGTGCAGCGTATAAATTGCAGACCCATACGTGGGGTTAATATTCTAGGCCTTTACTAGAAGTCCTTGCTTTAGAGCATTTGCAGACTAATGATGCAGTAATTCTTACCATCCTTAAAGCTGCTTAAAGCCTTTACTGCCAGCTGCAAGTCTTATAAAGATATGTAGAGGAAGCCCAGAAAGGCATTGGTGTGTCCTACAGTTTTGGCTATAATACTTATAATGCTATAATACTTTTAAAAAAATATATTTATAAATATTATAATTATTATATTATATTTAATAAATTATATTTATTTTTAAATAAAGGTGTGAAGATAATATTGATTATTATTATGCAAGGTTTGTATGCTATGTTTTGTCTGAGTACTGGTGCCCATAGGAAGCTACAGAGTTTAAGCTATTACTTCTGTAATTTATCTGTATTATTTTACAGTGTATAAAAGATGACTTAGCATTATTCAGTTACTGAGTTGGGGGTGATCATGGTAACACTACCTGTTGTAATTGGTGTTCATACCTGCAGCTCCCACTGGATGCCATTTGCATTGTGTTGGACGTAGTCACTGTTCTTCTAACCAGCACATATACAGAGCTGTAGTTGTAAAGTCTAGCCCAGTCAATACTAAAGCTCAGCAGGATCAGTCTGGCAACTCTAGTAACGTGTGCAGCAGTTATGAGGGTGGTTGCTTTGTGTTGTCAGTTGGTTTTGTGACATAACTGCTGCATCACATAAGCCACTCCCCTAAGACTGTCACCATGACAACCAGGCATCACATTATACCATGACTGTCAGTTTAGCCTGTTATTAGTGTAGTTTTAACATAATATGTTTAATTATGCATAATAAAACAACTTTGGAATATACTCATTCTTTATTTTGCCCCTTTTCATGTAATTATCTCTGAAAATTGTACATTGATTTGGAACTGTATATGTTATTCTGTAGGATGGTAACAAATGTCTTGTAATTACAAGGTGTTTACTGTCCCTTTAAGTTCTAACAAAACTCCCATTATAAATCCTGAGTTTCTATTGCTTATATGTTGGGAATAGATTATTAAAATGTCATGAACTGCTTTGGTCTGGTAATATCTACAGAGCTATGGCTGAGCCTCAGGATCATGTCATGTGATTACCTCTGGGGTTACCAGCCATACTAATTAGCATATGTAATTGTGCAGTGTAGCTAAGAAACTACAGTTGCTAGGTCTGCCATTACTTAATAGTAGATTCCGCACATTTAGAAGTCTTTATGTCTATATCAATTTTATATTAATTATAGTTGACCTGAACCATACAAATAGGGTGACCAGTATTTTAGCAGGCTGTTCAGTATAATCTGTACAAAAATACTGGACGCTTAAAGACCCCTGTCAGCTAAATTTAAAGGGCCTTCTAGGCATTTATGCATTAGAAATATGGCTCAAAAAGAAGTTACACTGTGCATTTTCTATTATATGTATTTTAGGCAGCCATGGGGTTTGTTCAATCATTGCTGGGTGTTTACTTCTGGTAGCCAAAGGGGTCACATCACTACTATGTACATGTGTTACTGGCAACTAAGGGGATAAAATGACTGCTTAGTTGTGAAAAATATATGTGGTGGGATCAAGGGTGGGGCCTAAGATTGAGCTTTTGTGGTGACATTGTGTGAACCCAGCTACAACCTGTGTCCAGTCACCTATAGGTTGTCCGGTATTTTTATAGCGCACAGCTGGCAACCCTAGCCTTGCACCCAGGCCTGCCTGGGGTTAACTGTCTGTGACTCTGGTGACAGTGCAGCTTCCTGTAAGTGCTGTTTTGCACCCAAGGCTGTACATGTTACAGGGTCATAGGATGTGTGCCCGGTCCGGCCTGAGAGTGCTGACCCCACCCGTGTTTTGTATATGTTTGGGGAGATTACATAAGCCTGTGCACCCTCCATTTTTTCCCCAGTTGTTTGAATGTGAGCCTGCATTGTGTGGCTGTTTAGGGACCCAGGTTTATGGAAGAGACCTTGACGAGGTACCTGGGCTTTTCCCATTTGGCCAGAGGCGGTAACTAACTGCTTTTTATCTTAATTGAGAGCTTGTGAGTGAGTGCTGGACTTTCTCTGTGTGCTATATATATATATATATATATATATATATATATATATTTGCAAGAAAAAGTATGTGAACCCTTTGGAATTATATGGATTTCTGCACAAATTGGTCATAAAATGTGATCTGATCATCATCTAAGTCACAACAATAGACAATCACAGTCTGCTTAAACTAATAACACACAAAGAATTAAATGTTGCCATGTTTTTATTGAACACACCATGTAAACATTCACAGTGCAGGTGGAAAAAGTAAGTGAACCCTTGGATTTAATAACTGGTTGAACCTCCTTTGGCAGCAATAACTTCAACCAAACGTTTCCTGTAGTTGCAGATCAGACGTGCACAACGGTCAGGAGCAATTCTTGACCATTACTCTTTACAGAACTGTTTCAGTTCAGCAATATTCTTGGGATGTCTGGTGTGAATAGCTTTCTTGAGGTCATGCCACAGCATCTCAATCGGGTTGAGGTCAGGACTCTGACTGGGCCACTTCAGAAGGCGTATTTTCTTCTGTTTAAGCCATTCTGTTGTTGATTTACTTCTATGCTTTGAGTCATTGTCCTGTTGCAACACCCATCTTCTGTTGAGCTTCAGCTGGTAGACAGATGGCCATAAGTTCTCCTGCAAAATGTCTTGATAAACTTGGGAATTCATTTTTCCTTCGATGATAGCAATCCGTCCAGGCCCTGACGCAGCAAAGCAGCCCCAAACCATGATGCCCCCACCACCATACTTCACAGTTGGGATGAGGTTTTGATGTTGGTGTGCTGTGCCTCTTTTTCGCCACACATAGTGTTGTGTGTTTCTTCCAAACAACTCAACTTTGGTTTCATCTGTCCACAGAATATTTTGCCAGTACTGCTGTGGAACATCCAGGTGCTCTTGTGCAAACTGTAAACATGCAGCAATGTTTTGTTTGGACAGCAGTGGCTTCCTCTGTGGTATCCTCCCATGAAATCCATTCTTGTTTAGTGTTTTACGTATTGTAGATTCGCTAACAGGGATGTTAGCATTTGCCAGTGACTTTTGTAAGTCTTTAGTTGACACTCTAGGATTCTTCTTCACCTCATTGAGCAGTCTGCGCTGTGCTCTTGCAGTCATCTTTACAGGACGGCCACTTCTAGGGAGAGTAGCAGCAGTGCTGAACTTTCTCCATTTATAGACAATTTGTCTTACCGTGGACTGATGAACAGCAAGACTTTTGGAGATACTTTTATAATCCTTTCCAGCTTTATGCAAGTCAACAATTCTTAATCGTAGGTCTTCTGAGAGCTCTTTTGTGCGAGGCATCATTCACATCAGGCAATGCTTCTTGTGAAAAGCAAACCCAGAACTGGTGTGTGTTTTTTATAGGGCAGGTCAGCTGTAACCAACACCTCCAATCTCATCTCATTGATTGGACTCCAGTTGGCTGACATCTCACTCTAATTAGCTCTTTGAGATGTCATTAGTCTAGGGGTTCACATACTTTTTCCACCTGCACTGTGAATGTTTACATGGTGTGTTCAATAAAAACATGGCAACATTTCATTCTTTGTGTGTTATTAGTTTAAGCAGACTGTGATTGTCTATTGTTGTGACTTAGATGATGATCAGATCACATTTTATGACCAATTTGTGCAGAAATCCATATAATTCCAAAGGGTTCACATACTTTTTCTTGCAACTGTATATATATATATATATTATTTTTTTTTGGCGTACTGGCATCTTTTCTTTTACAAAAAAAGCACTGTGTACATGTGTGTGTGTGTGTATATATGTATATATATATATATATATATATATATATATATGTTACAAATGCGGTCAGAATGGTAAAGTCAAATGCAAATCTTCTTGGGTCTCTATGTGCTCCTAACGACTCTAGTTAGTGAGTCAAAACAGTGTTTTCTAAGGCGTATACTCTATACAAACAAAATAATCAAATATTTATACTTTGTGTAGAGACCGTAGTGTAAAATGGCAATCACACAATTGTATCTGATAAAATGACAAATGTATTTAATAAAATATGTATAAATATATATATATATCATATTCCCTATAGCAGAGTAAAACAATTAATATAAATATAGGGATATAAAATGAACAGTTCGTAATGGCAAGCAAAGCGGTTGGCCAACCTGAAAAACAGTAAAAAATATATATATGTCCAAAATTGTCTTTAAATGAAGTAGATACTTATCTCTCAAATAGAGAGCTATATATCCAATTAGGAAAAAAACAGATCTAAGTCTAGATCTCAAAGAAAGGATCCTGTGTGTAGCGCTACTTGTGGGCGACTGATGTCCGTAATACCTCCATATACCTTGGTCTATATGTCCCAATGTGAATCCTATGTGTAGCGCTACTTGTTGGAGACTGATGTCCGTAATACCCCATATACCTTGGTCTATATGTCCCAATGTGAATCCTCTGTGTGGCGCTACTTGTGGGCGACTGATTTCAGTAATACTCCCATATACCTTGGACTATATGTCCCAATGTGAACCCTATGTGTAACGCTACTTGTGGGAGACTGATGTCCGTAATACCCCCATATACCTTGGTCTATATGTCCCAATGTGAATCCTATGTGTGGCGCTACTTGTGGGAGACTGATGTCCGTTATACCCCCATATACCTTGGTCTATATGTCCCAATGTGAATCCTATGTGTAGAGCTACTTGTGGGAGACTGATGTCCATAATACCCCCATATACCTTGGTCTATATGTCCCAATGTGAATCCTATGTGTAGCGCTACTTGTGGGCGACTGATGTCCGTAATACCCCATATACCTTGGTCTATATGTCCCAATGTGAATCCTATGTGTAGCGCTACTTGTGGGAGACTGATGTCCGTAATACCCCCATATACCTTGGTCTATATGTCCCAATGTGAGTCCTATGTGTGGCGCTACTTGTGGGCGACTGATGTCCGTAATACTCCCATATACCTTGGTCTATATGTCCCAATGTGAATCCTATGTGTAGCGCTACTTGTGGGAGACTGATGTCCGTAATACCCCCATATACCTTGGTCTATATGTCCCAATGTGAATCCTATGTGTGGCGCTACTTGTGGGAGACTGATGTCCGTAATACCCCATATACCTTGGTCTATATGTCCCAATGTGAATCCTATGTGTAGCGCTACTTGTGGGAGACTGATGTCCGTAATACCCCCATATACCTTGGTCTATATGTCCCAATGTGAATCCTATGTGTGCACTACTTGTGGGAGACTGATGTCCGTAATACTCCCATATACCTTGGTCTATATGTCCCAATGTGAATCCTATGTGTGGCGCTACTTGTGGGAGACTGATGTCCGTAATACCCCCATATACCTTGGTCTATATGTCCCAATGTGAATCCTATGTGTGGCGCTACTTGTGGGCAACTGATGTCCGGAATACCCCCATATACCTTGGTCTATATGTCCCAATGTGAATCCTATGTGTGACGCTACTTGTGGGTGACTGATGTCCGTAATACCCCCATATACCTTGGTCTATATGTCCCAATGTGAATCCTATGTGTACACGCGTTCTAACCTTGAATCCTTTTGTGGTCTGTTGAGTGGTGTTACGTTAGTCTTTTTCTGTAAATCTTTTTTTAGCCCGTGAGGGTTTCATATCCACCCTCTACCTGTGTCTTCTGCGGTGTTGTGTTTCCTAAGTAGAGCCGGTCATGGAGCTGCTGATCCGAATCCTGTATGCAGTCCTTAGTTGAAAGGCATACCTAGGTAGGCTCAGGAGTAGCAATGCATTGCTGTGAGCTAGCTCCTGGTTGGTAACTGCACATAAATTCCTCCTTTCATTGGATCACCAAATGTGTTTAGCTAGCTCCCCAGTAGTGCATAGTTGCTCCTTCAACAAAGGATACTAAGAGAATGAAGCAAACTTGATAACATGAGCAATTTGGAAAGTTATTAAAATCACATGCTCTATCTGAGTCATAAAACATTTTGGGATTTATGTCCCTTTAAAAGGGGCTGCCAGGTAATTTTTGTAATCTAAGGTAACAGGATTTGAAATGGGGCCTTATTAAAATGGGTTCTCCTTTAGTAAATCCTTATTGATAAATGTGTTATGTTGCCTACCTCCTTGTTTTATTCACTAAAATAGGGAAACAAAGGTTTGGGATATTATTATAAGTGGTGGTAACTGGAAAAAAAATCCCACGACGAATATCCCACAACGAATACTACCAAATATGTTTTTTTTTTAGCTTACTTTCCTTTTAAAGGAAACAAAAAACTCTAAATCTAGTAATCATGACTCACAAATTAATCCTTTTTTTTTTTTTATATATATATATAATTATGGCTCAAAATAGGAAATCACCTATCATAGGAGACCACTGCAAAATGATCAGTTTCTCTGTTTTTACTATTTATAGGTGTGTGTTTGAGTAAAATGAACATTTTTGTTTAATTCTATAAACTACTGACACCATTCCAAATAAAAATATTGTCATTTATAGCATTTATTTGCAGAACTTAACAACTGGTCAAAATAACAAAGATGCAGTGTTTTCAGAGCTTGAATAATGCAAAGAACACAAGTTTGTATTCTTTTCTTAACAACACAAATGCTAATGTTTTAATTTAGGAAGAGTTCAGAAATCAATATATGGTGGCATAACCCTGATTTTCAGTCACAGCTTTCATGTGTCTTGTCATGTTCACCACCAGTCTGTTACATTGCTGTTGGGCGACTTTATGCCACTCCTGGCACAAAAATACTATCAGCTCGGCTTTGTTTGATGGCTTGTGAGCATCCATATCCCTCTTGATCACATTCCAGAGGTTTTCAATGGGGTTCAGGGCTGGAGATTAGGCTGCTATGACAGGGTCCTGATCTGGGGATTCTCCGTCTACACCTTGATTGACCTGGCTGTGTGTGGCATAGAGCATTGTCCTGCTGGGGAAAAAAAACAATCCTCAGAGTTGAGGAACATTGTGAGAAAGAAGCAAGTTTTCTTCCAGGGTAACCTTGTATGTGACTTGATTCATGCATCCTTCACAAAGATAAATTCTACTTTTTACCGGTTTGATTACCTTGTATTATAGCCTGTGCAGACTGCCCCCTTATTTCAGTTCTTTTAACAGACTTTTATTTTAGCCAATCAGTGCTGTATCATAAGTAACTCAATGGGAGTGAGCACAATGTTGTCTATATGGCACACACGAATTAGCACTGTCTAGCTGTGAATAACTGTCTAAATGAACTTAGAGAAGAGGCGGCTTTCAAGAGCAAGAAATTAGCAGCATATGAGCCTACCTAGGTTTAGCTTTCAACAAAGAATACTAAGATAACAAAGAAAGAGTACATAGCAAATTTAATGATAAAAGTGAATTTGAAAGTTATTTAAAATTGCATGTTGTCTCTGATTAATAAACGCTTAATTTTGACTTGACTGTCTCTTTAACCTTCATTTAACTGAGTACTGATGGTTTGACAAAGCCTTATGTGCAAGTCGAAACGTCAACTTTTATATGGAATATAAATAAAGGAATAATTTTTAAAGATAAGACCTGCGAGTGCCCTTATGTGATTGCAATATACACACACGTATTGTTGTTTAAAGACTAAGGGGTAAATCTCGACCCTTTACAAAGGTTACCTAACTTTTTTTCTGTAAAATTCACCATAAAGTGTATGGAAATTTTTGAAGATAAATAAATCATTTGATAAGTTTTTATCTACCTCATGGTTACAAAAGTAGAGCATTTATTACACTAAAATTGTGTATTGTCATAATGTAGCCCTCATACTTAGATACATTACTTGTACGATTTGCTGCTATTGCCTTAAAGGGACATTATACACTCATTTTTTTCTTTGCATAAATGTTTTGTAGATGATCTATTTATATAGCCCATAAAGTTTTTTAAAAAAAATAAATGTATAGTTTTGCCATAGTTGCCAACATTTGAAAAAAAATTCCAGGGACAATTACCCGCATGAAAATGTTTACCACACCCCCTGCCGTAAAGTTCCACCCACTTTGCCAAACCCACATAATTAGCATAATTTAGCTCTGCCTATTTTTTTATGGTGCAGAGTGTATATATATATATATATATATATATATATATATATATATATATATATATATATATATATATATATATATATATATATATTATGAAACTAAAAGGTATAAATAAAAAAATAAAGCAACAAAACATGAAAATGCTAAAAAAAAATAATTTTAAAGAATAAGTGCCATAAGAACCAATATTAAAGACAAAATATAAATTAGACAGGGTTAGCTGGGGGATGTCTAATGTGTGTAGGGCAGGTAGTGTGAGCAGGGGGCTGTGTGTGTGAGAGGGAGAGGCAGGTAAGGTGAACAGGGGGCTGTTTGTGTAAGAGGGGCAGATAGGGTGAGCTGTGTATGTAGGTGTGTGAGAGGCAGGCAGATAGGGTCGGCTGGAGTGTGTGTGTGTAGGGCAGGTAGGGTGAGCAGGGGGCTGTGTGTGTGAGAGGGAGAGGCAGGTAGGGTGAATAGGGTTCAGTGTAGGTGTGTGAGAGACAGGCAGATAGGATGAGCTAGGTGTTGTGTGAGAGGGAGAGGCAGGTAGGGTGAAAAGGGGGCGGTTTGTGTAAGAGGGGCAGCTAGGGTGAACTGGGGGCTGTGTGTGTAGGTATATGAGAGACAGGCAGATAGAGTGAACTGGAGGCTGTGTGTGAGAGACAGGCAGATAAGGTGAACTGGGGGCTGTGTGTGGGGTCAGGTTGGGTGAGCAGGGGGCTGTGTGTGTGTGTGACGTGTTACCTTGGTGACTAAAATATTTGTCTAAAGCACTGTGAAAATGTCTCTCCATCAAGAGACCTACCTTTGGTTTTACAGGCAACATAACCTAATTTGGAACTATATTAATAACATTTCACTCTGGAATTTATTGTTGTAGACTTCATTCCTCTTGGTGTGTTTTCAACAACAAGACATGCAAGACTGCAGGATTTTTTAAATTTATTTTTTTTCAGCAATTTCCTTGTGACACCAAAACTATTTGTATAATGTTTTAATCTGTGTCCCAGTTACAAATTTATTTATTAAATTGTGTGTTATGTTATGCACAGTAATGCAGGTTTTGTTTTTTTGTGTTGTGTTTTTTTATAATCTAAAACAATTTTGCTGTTATATGACACCTCAATATTTCACCTAGTTATGACATACAAAAAAGAAAGATCCAAAGAGAAAACAAACGTAAGTAACACCATACAAAAATTACAAAGAATGTCCAGCTGCAGAATTTCTATTTAAAAAGATAAATGAACTTTCAGAACAGCTTGTTTTTTTTAATTATTATATTCCAAGACACATTGAGGTATAGAGCAGTTCCCTAGATAATAGAACACACAAAATAAAAGTAATAATGATGTATCTTGTTTTTTTTTTTGCGATAAAGCTGCTCTTCTGACCAATGAATTAATGTGCGAATAGGCAAAGAGTTTCAGAGGCTGCCATAATACTGCACTTCTACCTCCTACCTTCACCCCAAGTGTCAGGAGCTCCTGGCGTTTCCTGCCCTTTTTAGACTTGAGAAAACCTATGCCACATTTTACAGCCACAACTCATCAGACAGCATCATGTCTGCAGGCTGACAGTCACTAGGTTGGTCCAGTTGCTTCTGATGCTAGACAGCAGAGATTGGAAGCAGCTGCAGCCCATTCTGCTGAAACCTCCGACATACGACTTGAATGAGCCGTCTTGTTGGATGGATGGAGCTTCTGTATTTCAGTAACTGGTGACCCTGCTTTGTTTTACCTATACAAGCGTGTGCCTGTACGGGCAGCAGCCCTCTCACTTGCACTGCACAAAGCCCACTCCTCGTCAGCTGCTGCAATACCCAGGCTAGAAGTATTTAAATAAGCACAAGGAAACCCCGCACTGTCAATAAACGCCTATAAGTTCAGCCAAACCAAACCAGAGCTCCACATTTCTCCTCACACCCACCTCACAGAGAAGGTCCGATTCATGGAACCTAAAAAAGCAAGTAGCAATATTTGGTTTGTTTGATACAAATCGCGCGCCGGGGGCATTGTGCATGATTGGAGGCTGATGGGAGTTGTAGTTTTGATTAGGAATTGGTTTTTCATGCTGCAATGCGTAGCCAAACTGTGAGAGTATTGATCTAGTACGACACTTCGAGCTAGCTGCTACTCATCTTGCCGGGACAGTCTGGGACATTTAAATGGCCGGGACTGGGTACCAAATTCCGGGACTGTCCCGGCAAAAACGGGACAGTTGGCAACTATGGTTTTGCTTATTTTTAAATAACATTGCTCTGATTTTCAGACTCCTAACCAAGCCCCAAAGTTTTATGTGAATACCGTCAGCTACCTACTCCAGCTTGCTCCTGTTTGTGTAAAGGGTCTTTTCATATGCAAAAGAAGGGGGAGGGGGAGTGTCTTATTTGCCACTTGCAGTGGGCTTTCCAGCTACCTTTTCAACAGAGCCAAACTGACAGCTTCTAAGTAAGTTTTTAAACAGTTTTATACTGGATTTTTATATCAGTATTTGTGCATCTTATTCTTTATAGTAGTGTCTATTACATGCAGTTATATGAAAATGAGTGTATACTGTCCCTTTAAACCTATATATTGCAATGCCACATATGATTCTATTGGCTTTAAATAAACTACATTTCCCAGAAACTTCTGCTTCTATATAACTCCGCCTTTTCCTGTGCAAATGACCAATGAGCTGTAACCCAGGGAGCCTAATTGTGCTGGTTGATACAATGAACTACAATTTCCAGCGGGTTGTGCTTCTAAGACCCGCCTTTTCCTGTGCAATTGACCAATGAGCTGTAACCCAGGGAGCCTAATTGTGCTGGTTTATACAATTAACTACAACTTCCAGCGGGTTGTGCTTATAAGACCCGCCTTTTCCCAGGTTTGCTGACCATTGAGGCGTATCCCCCTGGCGGAGTGACAACCCTGCTCTCCTGTGCCCACGTCAGCTTAGTGTACAGGATGGCGGTGCCGAGTTGGGAACGGGTGCTGAGGCTGCTGTTCTGTGGTGCGGGCATTGCCCTCTCAGTGTATGCCTATCATGTGGAGACTTCCAAGGAGAGGGACCCCGACTACACCGCACTATGTGACATCAATTCGGGCATCAGCTGCTCCAAAGTCTTCACCTCCAGGTGTGTGAGAGAAAATGAATGGGACAAAGCCTTGAGAGTAGCCGTTGTTGTGTGTTAGTGAGGGGACAGTCTGGGAACGATAGGGAAACGCGGTCTGGGAACGATAGGGAAACGCGGCATGTTACAGGGGAGGCTGCACATGGGCATGTTACAGGGAGGCTGCACATGGGCATGTTACAGGGAGGCTGCACATGGGCATGTTACAGGGAGGCTGCACATGGGCATGTTACAGGGAGGCTGCACATGGGCACGTTACAGGGAGGCTGCACATGGGCATGTTACAGGGAGGCTGCACATGGGCACGTTACAGGGAGGCTGCACATGGGCACGTTACAGGGAGGCTGCACATGGGCACGTTACAGGGAGGCTGCACATGGGCACGTTACAGGGAGGCTGCACATGGGCACGTTACAGGGAGGCTGCACATGGGCACGTTACAGGGAGGCTGCACATGGGCACGTTACAGGGAGGCTGCACATGGGCACGTTACAGGGAGGCTGCACATGGGCACGTTACAGGGAGGCTGCACATGGGCACGTTACAGGGAGGCTGCACATGGGCACGTTACAGGGAGGCTGCACATGGGCACGTTACAGGGAGGCTGCACATGGGCACGTTACAGGGAGGCTGCACATGGGCACGTTACAGGGAGGCTGCACATGGGCACGTTACAGGGAGGCTGCACATGGGCACGTTACAGGGAGGCTGCACATGGGCACGTTACAGGGAGGCTGCACATGGGCACGTTACAGGGAGGCTGCACATGGGCACGTTACAGGGAGGCTGCACATGGGCACGTTACAGGGAGGCTGCACATGGGCACGTTACAGGGAGGCTGCACATGGGCACGTTACAGGGAGGCTGCACATGGGCACGTTACAGGGAGGCTGCACATGGGCACGTTACAGGGAGGCTGCACATGGGCACGTTACAGGGAGGCTGCACATGGGCACGTTACAGGGAGGCTGCACATGGGCACGTTACAGGGGGGCTGCACATGGGCACGTTACAGGGGGGCTGCACATGGGCACGTTACAGGGGGGCAGCACATGGGCACGTTACAGGGAGGCTGCACATGGGCACGTTACAGGGAGGCAGTACTAGGCTGCAGGGGCTAATAGACAGAGGTTTGTGGGGGACAATATGATATCGAGCAGAAAGCGTTTAATACAGTAAAACACTGCTAAAAGTGTTGAGGAGTTTCAAGGGTTAATGCTTGAATACACTGTTAAGAGTTAGATTTCAAGGGGTTAATGTCAGAGGTGCTTCTGAGAGGGGGTTAATGCTTGAAGGAACCGCTGAGTGTTAGCAGGAGTGAGGGTGATGTATGTAATGAGGGAGGTACTAGTAAAGTCGTGGCGTTTGGGGTAATGTGGGATGAAGGAGGTAAAATCACTGCCCCATAGATCTTGTACAAAATAATCGCAACAGTCATTAAAGGAATAGGTCAAAACTGAAATGGGCACAGGAGCATTTCATTTGAAATAGAAGCATATTTTGCAGTATATCTCCATTAGCAAAAGTGATTACTGGTTTTTAGTGACATATGCTGTGTATCCGTATTAAAGGGACAGTCTAGGCCAAAATAAACTTTCATGATTCAGATAGAGCATGTAATTTTAAACAATTTTCCAATTTACTTTTATCACCAATTTTGCTTTGTTCTCTTGGTATTAGTTGAAAGCTTAACCTAGGAGGTTTATATGCTAATTTCTTAGACCTTGAAGCCCACCTCTTTCAGATTGCATTTTAACAGTTTTTCACCACTAGAGGGTGTTTGTTCACGTATTTCATATAGATAACACTGTGCTCGTGCACGAGAAGTTATCTGGGAGCAGGCACTGATTGGCTAGACTGCAAGTCTGTCAAAAGAACTGAAAAAAGGGGCAGTTTGCAGAGGCTTAGATACAAGATAATCACAGAGGTTAAAAGTTTATTATTATAAATGTGTTAGTTATGCAAAACTGGGAAATGGGTAATAAAGGGATTATCTATCTTTTAAAACAATAAAAATGATGGTGTAGACTGTCCCTTTAACTCTGTGCCTGCTGAGAGAGTCAACAGTGGCTTGTATGACCTGGTACCACTGGTTCACAGCATATGCCACAGGAAAACTGTAATCACTTTTACTAATATACTAAGTATATTGCAAGCGGATTCTATTTCAAATTGAAATGCACCCATTCACATTTCAGTTTTGACCTTTATATATGTATGCATATGTGGGTTTTTTTTTTCTTTCTACTAGGGCCTTGAATAGAAAGATGGAGGCAGGCGCGCTAATGTACGTGTCCCTCTCTTACTTGCAGATAAAGGATAAGGAAGGGGCCCTTTGTTTGCTCCTCTACAAAAGGCAGTCTGTGATTGGCTGACTTGTTACAGTATCTCTGTGTGCTGGCAGCTTTCCATTCGTCGGCTCTGGAGATAGGGCTGAGTGTTAAATAAATATGAATTTTATATTCTTGGCAAGTCCTGGAGCACTGGAACTTTTTAAACTACTTTTTCCACTTCTTGACATTTGTCTGTTTGTCAACAGTTGTTTTTTATACAAACATCCTTATGCTTAGTGCTTGTGATATAGTCTGTGTAACTTGTCTTTCCTGCATCTGATGTATTTGTTTGCTGGCTGCACCATATATCCCATAAGTCTGTGCTCTGACCACTGTCTCGTTTTGAATTCCAGATGGGGACGAGGATTTGGGTTGGTGGAGAATATCTTGGGAGCTCAGAGTCTGTTGAATCAGCCCAACAGTGTGTTTGGCATTCTGTTTTATGCACTGCAGATTCTGTTGGGTAAGAAACGCATCACTTAACTGTCACATGCATACTTTATTTTATTGCAAAACACCTGGAGATAAAATACTTGTTTTTTTAAAACTGTTCTGAAAATACATTGTTTTACAGTACATGAGCATACCCCTTTTAAAAAGGGTTGAATATGATTATCTTGTGCCTTCCCTGCTCTGGCTAGTTAGGAAGGGGTCCCCTCCCTGTGTTGCAAAAAGAGAAAAAAAAGTTTTCAGAAATAGAGGGACCTAAAGCTACATAATTGTTATTGCACATTTGCTTGCCTATACCTGTTTGTTTAAACCAGTAATACACAACTGATCCGGAGCTGAACACAGGCTCTGAGCCAACGAAGGGCGGCACTGTGGGTAAAAGCAGTAGTTCCAGTACAGAGCTGACTTTGACTATGGTTTTTAATCCTTTTGTGGGGGGGGGGGGGGGTTAAGCACATATATGCAAGCAACAGTGCAGAAAGCTTTAACACTTTAAAAGGGACATCAGGCACCTTGAGATTTTTTTTTTTTTTTTTTTAAACCAGCTTTATTAAAGAAGTCAAAGTAGACATAATTGGGAGTCGAAGCATCCCATTTTAATCAACAGCCAGTTCTATTCCCTTCCCCGCTTCCCTCCACCTCTCCTTACTTTACAAGTTAACTGAACGTATAAAAAAACAAAATATTTATATTTTCCATCCCGCTGTAAAAAACAAAAGAAACGCCTGCTGGGCAGCCCTCTGGAAGCAGCCACTCCCCTCAAGTTTGATTCTAATATGAAAATTGAATTTTTGAAAGGAAGAATTGATTTTTGTATATTAATCCGTTCTTAACTTCTGTAAATTTAGGTTCTTTATAACTTTGCCAATATTTTAGAATTATTTTCCTTCCAAGAAGAATAACTGTATTCAATAATAGGGTATTTCTACCCATTTCCTCAAAAGTGGATAAGAAGATATTATATTTGGAAAGATTAATATGTTGATTTAGCATCTTCAATACCCAAAAAGAGATTTCCCCCCCCCCCCCCCAGAACCTTTGAATTATTGGACAGGACCAAAAACAGTGCACAAAATAACTTGTGATTCTCTTTTACCCAGTATGAGAAGTATTTTGTAGTTATGAAATCTTAGTATAATATTTTGATTTGCTGTTCTCTAAAGTACTCTGCTTTCATAGCTTTAGTTGTCCTGATTAAAGAGCTCGTCATTAAATCCAGCTTGTTTTGATTCAGAATAAATTCACTCCATTTAAGCTTAAGATAAGTAATATTACGCACTTCCTGGGAATTTAACAGCGCCCTGTATATACTAGATATAGATACAGTCCCTTGAGATTTTAATACAAAATGTTTAGTTATGATTAGTTAAGCAACTTTGCTATATACTCTATCTGTTCTGCCCCCCTTTCGTGTAATTTAGCTTCGTCAATTCTGGCTTTTCTACATCGCATACAGGACAGCCCCCTGCAGACTTAATATTGGTTATTTGTAGAGCACCAACAGATTCCGCAAAATCCTGCAACATATCTTTCCCTGATTGGCAATAACTGATAATAACTAACATAATGACCGTAGCTAAACTTGTTGATTGTAGTCTCAAGCCCAAATCGGCTCCTCAAAATAAGGCAAATGGTGAGCAGAGTTTTGCAATTGAAAAACTAATGTTGCAAACAAGATGTTAATTTGTTTTAAAAATGTTTGAACTTGGCTGATATGTTCTATAGCAACACAAGAGAAATGTCTTGTAATTACAAGGAGTGCACTGTCCCTTTAAAGGCGACAAGAACACTCTAACCGCGTATAACGTCTCTTCTGCCTGGATGTTTTACGTTGTACTTCAGCTCTGCAGCTGTATAATGTGTTAAATTAAAGGCACATGAAAGTCAAGTTAATGATTCTGATAGACTTGGACAGTTTGTATCAAATGCTCTGTTATCCAATTGGCTTTGTTCTTATTGTAGCCTTTGATGAAGAGCATATCTAGGTAGGCTCAGGATTAAGCTTGTATATTTAATGGCTGCGGGCAGATATATTCTATTATCCTTGAGCTGGAGAGAGAGCAGATTTAGTTTGTGTGATGAGTCATTTATTTGTGTGTACTGAGATGCAGGAATATCTTAAATCTGATATATATCTTAAGCACATATAAACCTGCTCCACAAGAAAATTACAAAATAGCTGTTATGGACAATTGTTTTCTATGACAGCAACATGTATTTTTTTTTTTTTTTTTTCTCAGGGGTTAAATACTTTTTTACCTTAAAGGGACACTAAACCCAAGTTGGTGTGTGTGTTTGTTTTTCATGATTCAGAGCATGCAATTTTAAAGGGACACTGAACCCAAAATTTTTCTTTCGCGATTCAGAGCATGCAAATGATCAAATTTTCTTCTTTCTCTTGGTATCTTTATTTGAAATGCAAGAATGTAAGTTTAGATGCTGGCCCATTTTTGGTGAACAACCTGGGTTGTTCTTGCTGATTGGTGGAAAAATGTATCCACCAATAAAGTGCTGTCCAGAGTTCTAATCCAAAAAAAAAGCTTAGATGCCTTTTTCACATAAAGATAGACAGAGAACGAAGAAAATTTAATAGTAGGAGTAAATTAGAAAGTTGCTTAAAATTACATGATCTATCTGAATCGCGAAAGGAAAAAAATTGGGTTCAGTGTCCCTTTAAGTAGTTTTCTAATTTACTCCTATCATCAATTTTCTTCGTTGTCTTGATATCTTTATTTAAAAAGAGAGAATGTGATGCATATGAGCCGGCCCATTTTTGGTTGAGAACCTTGGTTATGGTTGCTTATTGGTGGCTAAATGTCAGCCACCAATAAGCAAGCACTATCCATGGTGCTGGTTGCTAAGATTTACATTCCTGCTTTTTAAATAAAGATAGCAAGAGGAACGAAGAAAAATTGATAGAAGTAAATTAGAAAGTTGCTTAAATTTTTAATCTGAATCCTGAAAGAAAAAAATGTTGGTTTAGTGTCCCTAAAAGAAATCTCTATATACAAAGCACATACCGATAAAGTAAGTTTTATATATCTGCTCCCAGTGCCCCTTCTGAAGTGGTTCAGCTAATTTTATTTTTCACGACTTGTCTCGGGCAGCAGAAACCGTGCTGAGACAATTCACTACTGATACTTGTGTACCCCTCGGTTTCCTTTTGCACCCCCATAAAGTTTACTGCTCTATGCATTTTGTATAACTCCCTTTCTCTTCATGTAACAGGATTCTCACAGTCCGCTGCCGCCACAGTCACGCTGATCGGGACATCACTGGTGTCAATAGCAGGCTCTCTCTACCTGGCGTACATCCTACTCTACGTACTTAAAGATTTTTGTGTTATTTGCATCTCAACCTACATGCTGAACTTCAGTCTTCTGCTGCTGAACATCATGCGGCGCAAATATCTTAGCGCTCCTCCCAAGAAATCGAAAAGCAAACGCAAGAAACACTGAGGTTTTTCAGTTTTGGGGTAATTCCTGCTTTATGTCCATCATTTTACACAACCTGCGATGGATAAACAAAACAAACAGGGATGAAAATGTATTCTTATCTGGAACCTGAAGCTCAGGGACAAAGCTGAAAACAGAATGTGATTAATTCTCATCCTCAAATAATGGACCAATTGGGGTTTTTATGCAACAAAATCCCTTTATCCTATTTTTTTTTTTTTTTTTTTTAAATGCCAAAGAAGGAATGGTTTGAAGTGAGTTAGTGCTCCGTCCCATATATTGGGAAACTGTAACAGAGTGCTGCCTATCTCAGGGTGTTTAAGACAAATATGTTACAATCCATCATACTTTAATTTAATTTTGTTTCTTATTTTGGAGTATTTTTAACTGTAAAATTAATGCCAGTTTTTTGGCATGCTGTGGGGATATTTTGTTTAATAAAAAGCTGCATTTATAATATCTATGATACTCAAGTGCTGAATGTGTGTTTGCGTCAGGACAAAGCTGCTGTATTGTAAGATTTTTCCAGTTGTGAAACGATCGTATTCACTATTATATTAGAGACCATTAAAACTCATCTTTAAACCAGGTTAATGTGATTTATGAACTACATTTGCTCCTGGCAGAGTGACTGTCTCACTACAGTGCAACTGAGTCAGCCAACAAAAGGATTCATTACTTTCTCCAGCTTAAATCTATTCTTTTTTTTTTTTATGTTCTGCTTACTGACCATTTTAAGGATAATCTTTATCACCATATGGTGAGACTAAAGGTAATTTACAGCTGCAGGAAAATCATCTAGAATTCTGCTTTTATACATTTATTGTGTGAACTGTAGTCTGACATTTTATTGCGTTATCTCGAACAAACTGCTATTCAGAAGTCACGTTGTCAAGTGTTGCTGAATGTACAATTTGTTTTAAATGTTAATTAACCATTTTTTTTTTTTTTTGTAAACCATTCCGTTTTTTTATGGCATTTTATAATAAAGCGGGATTTACTCTACTGATGTGTCATTTTGTATTAACAACTGGAGATTTCAGGAAACAAACACTTGCTTTACAGTACATAAAGTTATAGTAAATAAAATTATTTATGAATTTACAGTTTATAAAAGACAAAAACATGGATCCATGTGATGAATAAACAATGGCTAAAATTTCTAAAACATCATTAAATGAAGTTAAAAACAATGACAATATCAATACGTATTCATATAAATATATCTGGTCGTAACTAGATGTTAAAAGTGGTGATGCAAAGGGTCCAAAAAACAGTGTCCAAAAAAATGATGTTCATCAAATGTCCAAAATAATGTCGGTCCCTTGTGAATAGTATCCAAATGAAATAAAAAATAAAAATAAAAAAAAAGGTGGGTGACAAATTAAATAAAGTTCCTTAAAAAATGAGTAATGTAGAAACCGTATGTTAAAAACGGTGTATTTTGAAACCAATGCTAAATGGGGGGGAATTAAAAGGGCCTCGGTTAGCAGGCGCTAGGTGTACACTTCTATTTTTGTTTGCATTTCCCAGAGACACATTTTGGGAGCGAAATAATAAATTATAACTGAATGAAAACGCAAACTGAATGGAAAAAACTATTTTAATAAAGAAGAAAAATTGTTAATATCCCCTTTTCCCATTTTACAAACCGTTCGTGATCCAGCATTTTATTTGTTAAAGTAACTAGTCTCTCTGTAGAAGAAATAATGTGGTGATGGTTCAAGAAAAACTATTAATAGGGACACCAAAGTTAAAGGGACAGTCGACACAAAAATTGTTATTATCTAAAAAGATAGACAACGTCTTTACTACCCATTGCCCAGCTTTGCACAAACAACTTTGTTATATTAATATACTTTATAACATTGTAACCTCTAAATGTCTGCCTGTTCCTAAGCCACTAGAGACAGCCTCTTATCACGTGTGTTTTTTTTTTTTTTTTTTTTTAACTAGCTTTTTACAACAGGAGACTTCTAGTTCATGTGAGCCATACAGATAACATTATGAGCACACCCATGGCTTGTGGCAGACACTGCACTAATTTGCTTAAAGGGACATAATACTCTAAATCACTTGAAACTGATGCAGTGTAACTGTAAAAAGCTGACAGGAAAATATCACCTGAGCATCTCTATGTAAAAAAGGAAGATATTTTACCTCACAATCTCCTCAGCTCAGCAGAGTAAGTTCTGTGTAAAAAGTTATACTCAACTGCTCCCAGCTGCAGGTAAAAAAATGAAGTAATAGCAGCCAATCAGCATCAGCAGAGATTTGACTTGACTCTCATGAGATTTCATTGTAAACTTCCTTTACCTGATTGGTGAAATAAGATGAGAGTGCACGATGCTCATCCCTTCAGCTGTCCTAGGACAGACATACTAATACGTTGCTTAGAAATCCTTTACAATGGGAGGTGGCTACTGAGGAACTTTTGAGGTAAAATATCTTTCTTTTTTACATAGAGATGTTCAGGTGATATTTTCTAGTCGGCTTTTTACAGCTATGCTGCATCACTTTCAAGTGTTTAAATATTTGTGTATTATGGCCCTTTAAATGCAAGTCAATAGAGAATAACTAAAAAGTCATGTGATCAGGGGGCTGTCAGAAGATGGTTAGATAAAATATAATCACAGAGGTAAACTATATTAATATAGCAGTGTTGGTTGTGCAAAACTGGGGAATGGGTAATAAAGGGATTATCTATCTTTTAAAACAATAAAACTTCTGGTGTAGACGGTCCTTTTTTTTTTTTTTTTTTTTTTTTTTTTTTTAATAGGTTCATGATTCAGATAGACAACAGGTTTTCAAACCTGTCCTTAGACCTCCCCCCAACAGACCAGGTTTTTCAGTATAACCTTGGATGAGAGCAGGTAAAATAAACATAGCGGATTATTTCACCTGTGCTCCAGTTAAGATCTCCTCAAAATGTGACCGGTTAGTGAGGCCTGTGGACAGGTTTGAAAACCAGTGAGACAGAGCATGCATTTTTTTTTTTCTTTTTAATGACACGATGAGTCCACGGATCATCTAATTACTACTAGGAATACCACTCCTGCCCTGCAGGAGGCGGTAAAGAGCACCACAGCAAAGCTGTTAAATATCACCTCCCTTCCCTCCCAACCCAGTCATTCTCTTTGCCTACGTTAAGAGCAAGGAGGTGGTAAAGTTAGGTGTTAGAAAAGATTCTTCAATCAAGAGTTTATTATTTTTAAAGTAGTACAAGATTGTGTTGCTTTGTTCTAGGGTGTAGCCGTAGTCCATATCAGTCTCTTCAGTATAGCAGTGGTGGCTTTAGAGCAATGGGAACTTGTGGGACCTAATTCTCACTGCGCCTCCCATATATTGATGCTGCCCTAACCCTGAAAACCTGAGGGATACTTACTCAGGACTTTCATTATTTCACAGGTCCATGTGAGGGAGAGGACCTCTCAAACCTTGCTGTCAGGCAGAATATATGAGGTAAGTGCTGGCTTTCTTTCTGGGGGATAAATAGACTCAGAAAAAGGTTGGGCACTTTATTATTAAAGGGACAGTCTACCATAGATTCTTTATTGTTTAAAAAGATAGATAATCCCTTTTTCTTCTGTTATGTGTGATCAGTCCACGGGTCATCATTACTTCTGGGATATAACTCCTCCCCAACAGGAAATGCAAGAGGATTCACCCAGCAGAGCTGCATATAGCTCCTCCCCTCTACGTCAGTCCCAGTCATTCTCTTGCACCCAACGACTAGATAGGATGTGTGAGAGGACTATGGTGATTATACTTAGTTTTTTATGACTTCAATCAAAAGTTTGTTATTTTACAATAGCACCGGAGCGTGTTATTACTTCTCTGGCAGAGTTTGAGGAAGAATCTGCCAGAGTTTTTTACTATGATTTTAACCGGAGTAGTTAAGATCATATTGCTGTTCTCGGCCATCTGAGGGAGGTAAAAGCTTCAGATCAGGGGACAGCGGGCAGATGAATCTGCATTGAGGTATGTAGCAGTTTTTATTTCTGAATGGAATTGATGAGAAAATCCTGCCATACCGTTATAATGACATGTATGTATACACTTCAGTATTCTGGGGATGGTATTTCACCGGAACTACTCTGTTAAAAGTCACTAATCCTTTTAATAAGTATTTATCATGTTAAACGTTTTTGCTGGAATGTAGAATCGTTTACATTGCTGAGGTACTGAGTGAATAAATATTTGGGCATTATTTTCCACTTGGCAGTTGTTTGCTTTTAATTGTGACAGTTTCGTTTCTCTTCACTGCTGTGTGTGAGGGGGAGGGGCCGTTTTTGGCGCTCTTTGCTACGCATCAAAAAATTCCAGTCAGTTACTCTTATATTTCCTGCATGATCCGGTTCATCTCTGACAGATCTCAGGGGTCTTCAAACTTCTTTGGAGGGAGGTAGATTCTCTCAGCAGAGCTGTGAGAATTTTATATTGACTGTGAATAAAAACGTTGCTCTGTAATTTTTATGTCAAATTTAATTATTGTTATTTTACTAATGGGAACAAACCTTTGCTAAAAGTTGTGTTGTTTTAAAGTTTGATGCTATAACTGTTTTTCAGTTCATTATTTCAACTGTCATTTAATCGTTTAGTACCTCTTTGAGGCACAGTACGTTTTTGCTAAAAAAGATTATAACCAAGTTGCAAGTTTATTGCTAGTGTGTTAAACATGTCTGACTCAGAGGAAGATATCTGTGTCATTTGTTCCAATGCCAAGGTGGAGCCCAATAGAAATTTATGTACTAACTGTATTGATGCTACTTTAAATAAAAGTCAATCTGTACAATGTGAACAAATTTCACCAAACAGCGAGGGGAGAGTTATGCCGACTAACTCGCCTCACGCGGCAGTACCTGCATCTCCCGCCCGGGAGGTGCGTGATATTATGGCGCCTAGTACATCTGGGCGGCCATTACAGATAACATTACAAGATATGGCTACTGTTATGACTGAAGTTTTGTCTAAATTACCAGAACTAAGAGGCAAGCGTGATCACTCTGGGGTGAGAACAGAGTGCGCTGACAATACTAGGGCCATGTCTGATACTGCGTCACAGCTTGCAGAGCATGAGGACGGAGAGCTTCATTCTGTGGGTGACGGTTCTGATCCAAACAGATTGGATTCAGATATTTCAAATTTTAAATTTAAATTGGAGAACCTCCGTGTATTACTAGGGGAGGTCTTAGCAGCTCTCAATGATTGTAACACCGTTGCAATACCAGAGAAACTGTGTAGGTTGGATAAATACTTTGCGGTACCGGCGAGTACTGACGTTTTTCCTATACCTAAGAGACTAACTGAAATTGTTACTAAGGAGTGGGATAGACCCGGTGTGCCGTTCTCACCCCCTCCAATATTTAGAAAGATGTTTCCAATAGACGCCACCACTCGGGACTTATGGCAAACGGTCCCTAAGGTGGAGGGAGCAGTTTCTACTTTAGCTAAGCGTACCACTATCCCGGTGGAGGATAGCTGTGCTTTTTCAGATCCAATGGATAAAAAATTAGAGGGTTACCTTAAGAAAATGTTTGTTCAACAAGGTTTTATATTGCAACCCCTTGCATGTATCGCGCCGATTACGGCTGCGGCAGCATTTTGGATTGAGTCTCTGGAAGAGAACCTTAGTTCATCTACGCTAGACGACATTACGGACAGGCTTAGAGTCCTTAAACTAGCTAATTCATTCATTTCGGAGGCCGTAGTACATTTAACCAAGCTTACGGCTAAGAACTCAGGATTCGCCATACAGGCACGTAGGGCGCTGTGGCTAAAATCCTGGTCAGCTGATGTTACTTCTAAGTCCAAATTACTTAATATACCTTTCAAGGGGCAGTCTTTATTTGGGCCCGGTTTGAAAGAAATTATCGCTGACATTACAGGAGGTAAGGGCCACGCCCTACCTCAAGACAAAGCCAAAGCTAAGGCTAGACAGTCTAATTTTCGTCCCTTTCGGAATTTCAAAACAGGAGCAGCATCAACCTCCACTGCACCAAAACAGGAAGGAGCTGTTGCTCGTTACAGGCAAGGCTGGAAGCCTAACCAGTCCTGGAACAAGAGCAAGCAGACCAGGAAACCTGCTGCTGCCCCAAAGACAGCATGAACCGAAAGCCCCCGATCCGGGACCGGATCTAGTGGGGGGCAGACTTTCTCTCTTCGCCCAGGCCTGGGCAAGAGATGTTCAGGATCCCTGGGCACTAGAGATCATATCTCAGGGATACCTTCTAGACTTCAAATTATCTCCCCCAAGAGGGAGATTTCATCTGTCAAGGTTGTCAACAAACCAGATAAAGAAAGAAGCGTTTCTACGCTGTGTACAAGATCTGTTATTAATGGGTGTGATCCATCCGGTTCCGCGGTCGGAACAAGGACAAGGGTTCTACTCAAACCTGTTTGTGGTTCCCAAAAAAGAGGGAACTTTCAGGCCAATCTTAGATTTAAAGATTCTAAACAAATTCCTAAGAGTTCCATCGTTCAAAATGGAAACTATTCGGACAATCTTACCCATGATCCAAAAGGGTCATTACATGACCACAGTGGATTTAAAAGATGCTTACCTTCACATACCGATCCACAAAGATCATCACCGGTATCTAAGGTTTGCCTTCTTAGACAGGCACTACCAGTTTGTAGCTCTTCCATTCGGATTGGCTACGGCTCCAAGAATCTTCACAAAGGTTCTGGGTGCCCTTCTGGCGGTACTAAGACCGCGAGGGATTTCGGTAGCTCCGTACCTAGACGACATTCTAATACAAGCTTCAAGCTTTCAAACTGCCAAGTCTCATACAGAGCTAGTTCTGGCATTTCTAAGGTCGCATGGATGGAAAGTGAACGAAAAGAAGAGTTCTCTTTTTCCTCTCACAAGAGTTCCATTCTTGGGGACTCTTATAGATTCTGTAGAAATGAAGATTTACCTGACAGAAGACAGGTTAACAAAGCTTCAAAATGCATGCCGTGTCCTTCATTCCATTCAACATCCGTCAGTAGCTCAATGCATGGAGGTGATCGGCTTAATGGTAGCGGCAATGGACATAGTACCTTTTGCACGCCTACACCTCAGACCGCTGCAATTGTGCATGCTAAGTCAGTGGAATGGGGATTACTCAGATTTGTCCCCTACTCTGAATCTGAATCAAGAGACCAGAAATTCTCTTCTATGGTGGCTTTATCGGCCACACCTGTCCAGGGGGATGCCATTCAGCAGGCCAGACTGGACAATTGTAACAACAGACGCCAGCCTACTAGGTTGGGGCGCTGTCTGGAATTCTCTGAAGGCTCAGGGACTATGGAATCAGGAGGAGAGTCTCCTTCCAATAAACATTCTGGAATTGAGAGCAGTTCTCAATGCCCTTCTGGCTTGGCCCCAATTAACAACTCGGGGGTTCATCAGGTTTCAGTCGGACAACATCACGACTGTAGCTTACATCAACCATCAGGGAGGGACAAGAAGCTCCCTAGCAATGATGGAAGTATCAAGGATAATTCGCTGGGCAGAGTCTCACTCTTGCCACCTGTCAGCAATCCACATCCCGGGAGTGGAGAACTGGGAGGCGGATTTCTTGAGTCGCCAGACTTTTCATCCGGGGGAGTGGGAACTTCATCCGGAGGTCTTTGCCCAAATACTTCGACGTTGGGGCAAACCAGAGATAGATCTCATGGCGTCTCGCCAGAACGCCAAACTTCCTCGCTACGGGTCCAGATCCAGGGATCCGGGAGCGGTTCTGATAGATGCTTTGACAGCACCTTGGAACTTCGGGATGGCTTATGTGTTTCCACCCTTCCCGCTGCTTCCTCGATTGATTGCCAAAATCAAACAGGAGAGAGCATCAGTGATTCTAATAGCGCCTGCATGGCCACGCAGGACTTGGTATGCAGATCTAGTGGACATGTCATCCTGTCCGCCTTGGTCTCTACCTCTAAGACAGGACCTTCTGATACAGGGTCCATTCAAACATCAAAATCTAACTTCTCTGAAGCTGACTGCTTGGAAATTGAACGCTTGATTTTATCAAAACGTGGTTTTTCTGAGTCGGTTATTGATACCCTGATACAGGCTAGGAAGCCTGTTACCAGAAGGATTTACCATAAAATATGGCGTAAATACCTATACTGGTGCGAATCCAAAGGTTACTCCTGGAGTAAGGTTAGGATCGCTAGGATATTGTCTTTTCTACAGGAAGGTTTAGAAAAGGGTTTATCAGCTAGTTCATTAAAGGGACAGATTTCAGCTCTGTCCATCTTGTTACACAGGCGTCTGTCAGAAAATCCAGACGTCCAGGCCTTTTGTCAGGCTTTAGCTAGGATCAAGCCTGTGTTTAAAGCTGTTGCTCCGCCATGGAGTTTAAACTTAGTTCTTAACGTTTTACAGGGTGTTCCGTTTGAACCCCTTCATTCCATTGATATAAAATTGTTATCTTGGAAAGTTCTGTTTTTAATGGCTATTTCCTCGGCTCGAAGAGTCTCTGAGTTATCAGCCTTACATTGTGATTCTCCTTATCTGATTTTTCACTCAGACAAGGTAGTTCTGCGTACGAAACCTGGGTTCTTACCTAAGGTAGTCACTAACAGGAACATCAATCAAGAGATTGTTGTTCCATCCTTGTGCCCAAATCCTTCTTCAAAGAAGGAACGTCTTCTACACAATCTGGATGTAGTTCGTGCCCTCAAGTTCTACTTGCAGGCAACTAAAGATTTTCGCCAAACTTCTTCCCTGTTTGTCGTTTATTCTGGACAGAGGAGAGGTCAAAAAGCTTCTGCTACCTCTCTCTCTTTTTGGCTTCGTAGCATAATACGTTTAGCCTATGAGACTGCTGGACAGCAGCCTCCTGAAAGAATTACAGCTCACTCCACTAGAGCTGTGGCTTCCACTTGGGCCTTTAAGAATGAGGCCTCTGTTGAACAGATTTGCAAGGCTGCAACTTGGTCTTCGCTTCATACTTTTTCCAAATTTTACAAATTTGACACTTTTGCTTCTTCGGAGGCTATTTTTGGGAGAAAGGTTCTTCAGGCAGTGGTTCCTTCTGTATAATGAGCCTGCCTATCCCTCCCGTCATCCGTGTACTTTTGCTTTGGTATTGGTATCCCAGAAGTAATGATGACCCGTGGACTGATCACACATAACAGAAGAAAACATAATTTATGCTTACCTGATAAATTCCTTTCTTCTGTTGTGTGATCAGTCCACGGCCCGCCCTGTTTTTAAGGCAGGTAAATATCTTTTAAATTATACTCCAGTCACCACTTCACCCTTGGTTACTCCTTTCTCGTTGATTCTTGGTCGAATGACTGGGACTGACGTAGAGGGGAGGAGCTATATGCAGCTCTGCTGGGTGAATCCTCTTGCATTTCCTGTTGGGGAGGAGTTATATCCCAGAAGTAATGATGACCCGTGGACTGATCACACAACAGAAGAAAGGAATTTATCAGGTAAGCATAAATTATGTTATTACCCATTCCCCAGTTTTGCATAACCAACACAGTTATATTAATACACTTATTACCTCTGTGATTACCTTGTATCTGAGAACCTTCTTCCAGCCCCCTGATCACATGACTGTTTATTATCTTTTGTCTTAAATTTAGCATTGTGTTGTGCTAAATCTTAAATAACCCCCTGTGCCTGAACACAGTGTTATCTATATGGCCCACGTGTACTTTCTGTCTTTGTGTTGAAAACAGCTTTAAAAAGCCTGTGATAAGAGGCATTAGCATATGAGCCTACCTATGTTTAGTTTAAACTAAGAATACCAAGAGAAAAAAGCAAATTTGGTGATAAAAGTAAATTTGAAAGTTGATTAAAATTAAAGTGAAGGTTAAGTTTACATGTGTTCAAGACATTAATGCATCATTGGCTAATATAATAAGCTGTTCGCTAAATTTATTCCATGTTATATGACATATTTCATTTTTTTTTTATTATACTAAGCTGCCTACCGTTAGCGTCTAAACTCCACCCCACCTCAGCTTCTGGATTTTGGATGCTGTTACGTATAGAGCGGCCCCACCCGCTCTATGCGCATCTCCAAAGCTCGTACACGACGAGCGCAAGCATTGCGCATGAGCAAACCTCAGATGTCTATCACCAATGCGCATGCGATACTCCTCAATCACAAACAACAATGCGCATGCGTTAATCGCCGTTTGCAACATAGCGCTGAAGGAACAACTATATAGTGTTCATTCAGTGCTATGTTGTGCGATTGAGAGATTAGCAGTTTTTGTTTAAGACCGGACACGTTGGTAACAATATTTAGTGTAGGTGGTCCTATTTAAAGCTACTACGCATGCGCGAACGGGAGCGCGCGCTGGAGTACAAAATATAGAATAGGACAGTAGCGCATGCGCTTTTGGAATAGTAGGCGGGTGACGTAGATCCACGGCCACCTAACGGCCAGAAATTCAATTGGTACTTATAAGAACGTGATCAAGAGGGGAAAAAAAACAAAAAAAAAGGGTTGATTGTTATCATCTTAAAATAGAGATTTTATACAGCGATAACTTTATTTCAAAGATGATTTCATACAGGTTGATGAATGAAACTCATATTTATTTGTGACAGATAATTGAATTCTATTTCGATATACAGGTAAGTTTACCTTCACTTTAAGTCCAATCTGAATAATGAAAGTTTAATTTATACTAGACTGTCCTTTTAAATGGGACAGACCTCACTGTTAACAAATCATAAATTCCCCTATGATCTTAGGGGGCATTTTAGACAGTTTAGAAGCAGGCACTGGGGCTGGCTAATGGTGGTGGTTCCACATCTCCCGGCGGTTCTATGACTTTAATAACCGACCGGGAGATTTATTTTGTACACGCCCACGATGGGAGGTGCTCCATGAAGCGGCTAGTGATTACGCTCGCTTTTTCCCCTCACTCCGCTTCCTTGCAGGAAGGCTTCTACGCACCTCTAAATCCATAGCTGCGTTAAGCTGCAGGGAGAACTCCAATATTAACACATAACTGCGTGTTAAATCCGGAGAACGACTGTGCGACTGAAATACAAGTTGCGGGTAGATACGGCTCCTGCGCAGAGGAGGTAGGCACTCGGCAAGAGTTGCTGAGGTGGAGAGGTGTTTGCAAGTTTATTTTAGTAAGCCATTTTACACTGTGCTTAAATGGAATAAAAAGTTGCTGTTTATTATTTAAAGGGACAGTAACGTTTTATGATTTTTTGCATTTTGCTAATCAAAGTTAATCCCTTTTATTTCTAATTGTTTAATTGTGTGTTAGAATGGACCGAGAGGCCTTACAAAGTGTCACTTGCTCTCTATGTTTTGATGCCAATGTGGAAGCACCAATCCCATTCTGTTCCTCGTGTTTTGAGAGAACTTTAAGCTATAGGGAGAGACTTTTTTCTGAGCCAACATTTTCTAAAGAGGATGCTGTTCAGGAGTCTAATGACAATGTTCAATATATGCCGCAGCTTTCTCCCCAAGCGTCCCAAATTTTACAGCCCGCACATGCAGTGCCCTGCGCTTCCTCTCTAGCTCCCGCTGGAGTTACTTTAAAGGGACAGTCAAGTCCAAAAAAAACTTTCATTTTTCAAATAGGGCATGTAATTTTAAACAACTTTCCAATTTACTTTTATCAACAATTTTGCTTTGTTCTCTTGGTATTCTAGTTGAAAGCAAACCTAAGGAGGCACATATGATAATTTCTAAGCCCTTGAAGGCCGCCTCTATTTTATTTACTTTTCACAGCAGGGAAGAGCAAGCTCATGCAGGCCATATAGATAGCATTGTGCTCACGCCCGTGGCAAGTGGCAGACACTGCACTAATTGGCTAAAATGCAACTATATGCAAAATAACTAAAAGTCATGTGATTAGGGGCGATCAGAAGATGTTTAGATACAAGTTAGTCACAGAAGTAAAAAGTGTATTAATATAACTGTTGGTTTTGCAAAAAACTGGGGAATGGGTAATAAAGGGATTATCTATCTTTTTAAACAACAAAAATTCTGGTGTTAACTGTCCCTTTAAAATACATCACTTCTCTCATGTCTTCTGCAGTTTCAGATGCGTTGTCTGCTTTCCCAATGTTGCAGGGAAAGCGCAAGAGGAAAATCAGACATTCAGTTGTTGCTGTTTCAGATGTCCCCTCACAGAAGCCTGAGGAAGAGGATACCGTAGTAGCATCTGAAGGTGAAATTTCAGATTCTGACAGTGTAATACCCCTTGCTGATACTGAAGCTAAGTACTACAGCGTCTGACGGTTACTTACATATAAAGTAACCTTCACTAATTACTAATGCATATTTATATTTCATCTCAAAACCCCTTTTTTACTAAAAAGTGTATGTTGCAACTGGGGTAGTAGATTATTATATAGCCCCATAACAGTGGAGGTCGGTTGCTAATGGTGAGTGAGTGTTTGGTGACAAACTGGATATTTAGCCATTCACGGTAACTACACCAAGTGAATATGTACAAGCTTCCCCACTAATGAACGCTCACTACTCTGTGATTACTGCTACAAATAACTATTAGAGATTTTCTTTGGATAGCTATAACAAATTTGCACACTATTACAGTGAATACATTCAAGTAATTTAACTTTTAGTAATTCCAATAAGGGATTGTTATTAAAAGATACAGATTTGTGTTCCCTTTTTCCTCTATCATTAATTATACAACACTACCCTCTAGTGTCAAATAATATAAGTGCAACATTATCTATAGAGGCTGGATAACAAATACTGATTTAATTAATGCCTTCTAAGATGCTGTAATATACAGCAGTCTAATTCACAAGAGCTTGGGAATATATATACAACCCAATCATAAACTCATAGAGGTCCTATACAAACATTATTAATATATTTACTATTGCAGATGCTATGAGATTTATAGTAATTTGCATAGAGGAATATAGTTTGCTTTACAAGTGTGTATATATATATATATATCTATCAATAAATCATCAAAAGGAAGCTGTGTTCAGAATCAAATAATCCCCAGGTGCTCAAAAACGTATATCAAAGCACCCAATCGTGGGGAAATTTCAGGTCCTAATTAACAGTGTATTAGTCAAGGACCAAAAAGTCAATATGAAAAGTCACTGGGGTAGGAACAGAGTCCGTTATGCCTTATGGAAAAAGTATAAAATGAAAGTAAAGTTCCACAGTTACCAAGTGTCTCAGTATCAGGTATGTCCCAAAGCCTAATAGTCACGAGTGGCAGTGTTAAATCACAGTATTGCGTCTCCGATCAACTCTTACCCTCCAATTCGATGGTGGGGTGCCTGGGGACACTTCTGTACTTCTCCTCGAGTGGGCGATGAAACCCTTCCGGGGGGGTGCAGTCTGTGTTTCCCTTCTCGGCGTGTCGCAAGGAGATCCGACGCAAGGACGTTTCCTCAGTACCTCACCCGTGACGTTGCAAGGCTAGACCAAGTGATATTTCCTGGGGGGGGGAGGCGATCCGTAAAGGCAGGTAAAACGGCTCTGTAACCCGGAGGTGGCTTATGCAGGTAAATGGTGCTATGAAGCGGTAAACCCAACCGCTTAGGAACATAAAGTCAAAAAAGAGGAATAGCACCAATAAGACGTAGTATCTGTTGTGGTAAGAAATGTTTATTGTACAATCCAATATTAGTGTACAAACAAAGTCACAGTGGAGAACGCGTTTGTACACTAATATTGGATTGTACAATAAACATTTCTTACCACAACAGATACTACGTCTTATTGGTGCTATTCCTCTTTTTTGACTTTATGTATGTATATGTATATATATATATATATATGTATGTATATGTATATATATATATATATATGTATGTATATGTATATATATATATATATGTATGTATATATATATATATATGTATGTATATGTATATATATATGTATGTATATGTATATATATATATATATATATATGTATATATATATATATATATATGTATGTATATGTATATATATATATATATGTATGTATATGTATATATATATATATATATGTATGTATATGTATATATATATATATATATATGTATGTATATGTATATATGTATATATATATATATGTATGTATATATATATATATACACACAGGGAGTGCAGAATTATTAGGCAAATGAGTATTTTGACCACATCATCCTCTTTATGCATGTTGTCTTACTCCAAGCTGTATAGGCTCGAAAGCCTACTACCAATTAAGCATATTAGGTGATGTGCATCTCTGTAATGAGAAGGGGTGTGGTCTAATGACATCAACACCCTATATCAGGTGTGCATAATTATTAGGCAACTTCCTTTCCTTTGGCAAAATGGGTCAAAAGAAGGACTTGACAGGCTCAGAAAAGTCAAAAATAGTGAGATATCTTGCAGAGGGATGCAGCACACTTAAAATTGCAAAGCTTCTGAAGCGTGATCATCGAACAATCAAGCGTTTCATTCAAAATAGTCAACAGGGTCGCAAGAAGCGTGTGGAAAAACCAAGGCGCAAAATAACTGCCCATGAACTTAGAAAAGTCAAGCGTGCAGCTGCCAAGATGCCACTTGCCACCAGTTTGGCCATATTTCAGAGCTGCAACATCACTGGAGTGCCCAAAAGCACAAGGTGTGCAACACTCAGAGACATGGCCAAGGTAAGAAAGGCTGAAAGACGACCACCACTGAACAAAACACACAAGTTGAAACGTCAAGACTGGGCCAAGAAATATCTCAAGACTGATTTTTCTAAGGTTTTATGGACTGATAAAATGAGAGTGAGTCTTGATGGGCCAGATGGATGGGCCCGTGGCTGGATTGGTAAAGGGCAGAGAGCTCCAGTCCGACTCAGACGCCAGCAAGGTGGAGGTGGAGTACTGGTTTGGGCTGGTATCATCAAAGATGAGCTTGTGGGGCCTTTTCGGGTTGAGGATGGAGTCAAGCTCAACTCCCAGTCCTACTGCCAGTTTCTGGAAGACACCTTCTTCAAGCAGTGGTATAGGAAGAAGTCTGCATCCTTCAAGAAAAACATGATTTTCATGCAGGACAATGCTCCATCACACGCGTCCAAGTACTCCACAGCGTGGCTGGCAAGAAAGGGTATAAAAGAAGAAAATCTAATGACATGGCCTCCTTGTTCACCTGATCTGAACCACATTGAGAACCTGTGGTCCATCATCAAATGTGAGATTTACAAGGAGGGAAAACAGTACACCTCTCTGAACAGTGTCTGGGAGGCTGTGGTTGCTGCTGCACGCAATGTTGATGGTGAACAGATCAAAACACTGACAGAATCCATGGATGGCAGGCTTTTGAGTGTCCTTGCAAAGAAAGGTGGCTATATTGGTCACTGATTTGTTTTTGTTTTGTTTTTGAATGTCAGAAATGTATATTTGTGAATGTTGAGATGTTATATTGGTTTCACTGGTAAAAATAAATAATTGAAATGGGTATATATTTGTTTTTTGTTAAGTTGCCTAATAATTATGCACAGTAATAGTCACCTGCACACACAGATATCCCCCTAAAATAGCTATAACTAAAAACAAACTAAAAACTACTTCCAAAACTATTCAGCTTTGATATTAATGAGTTTTTTGGGTTCATTGAGAACATGGTTGTTGTTCAATAATAAAATTAATCCTCAAAAATACAACTTGCCTAATAATTCTGCACTCCCTGTATATATATATATATATATATATATATATATATATATATATATATATATATATATATATATATATCTGGGAATCACTGTACCAATTACTTTATAACTAATCCCAATACTGGTATAACAAATAAGACCGGTTTCTTATTCACTCCCTTTTTAGGGGTCATTTTGAGAGTATCTAGTCTTTAACGGACTTACAAAGTCAGAGTATTGTTTATGATATTTTACAATGACTGGATGAGGGATATCCATACAAGTGCCCCTCAGTTCCGGCCAAATTGATGAATCAATCTATACAACGTGCCTATCAGATATTAAGCTCTTTTGAGCACTGTACACATATCTGCAATTGATTTTAAGTACCCATTTTTAATGAAATCTAATAAAGTTTTATTTTTAACCGTTTATGATAAGAACTTCTACACCATTATAATAATCTAGGGGAATAGAGTGCTATATGTGTATTTGTAATTATTTCAGTTACTGAAGTTGTATCCTTCAGGTTTAAGCTAGAACACCTCCGTCTGTTACTTAAGGAGGTTTTAGCTACTCTGGACGACAGCGATTCCATGGTCGTCGTTAATCCCAAGAAATCCAGTAAGCTGAACAAACATTTTGAGGTACCTTCCTCGATAGAGGTTTTTCCGGTACCAGACCGAGCTTCTGAGATCATTGCTAAGGAATGGGAGAGACCGGGTTTACCTTTTTCTCCATCTCCTATATTTAAAAAGATGTTTCCCATAGTCGACTCGGTTAAGGAGGATTGGCAAACAGTCCCCAAGGTGGAAGGAGCTGTTTCCACCTTAGCTAAGATAACTACTATACCCATAGAGGAAAGTTGTGCTTTTAAAGATCCTATGGACAAAAAATTAGAGGGGTTACTCAAAAAGATGTATGTACACTAGGGCTTACAATGGCAGCTAGCTGTGTGCATTGCTACCATCACTAGTGCGGCAGCATATTGGTTTGTTGCGTTGTCTGATGCTATCAGGACAGAAACGTTCTTACGCTGTGTAAGAGACCTCTCTGACCTGGGATTGATAGTTCCTGTTCCGATTCAGGAACGGGGTCTTGGATTTTATTCCAAACTGTTTGTGGTTCCCAAAAAGGAGGGAACCTTAAGGCCTATTTTAGATCTCAAGAGTCTAAACAAATTCCTCAGAGTACCATCCTTCAAGATGGAAACTATTTGTTCCATTCTCCCTTTGGTGCAAGAGTGTCAATTTATGACAACTGTGGATTTAAAGGACGCGTACTTGCATGTTCCCATTCAGAGGGACCATCACTAATTCCTAAGGTTTGCCTTTCTAGACAGACACTTCCAATTTGTGGCTCTGCCCTTCGTTCTTGCCACAGTGCCCAGAATTTTCTCAAAGGTTCTGGGTTCGCTGTTGGCGGTGCTTCGGTTGTGGGGCATTGCAGTGGAGCCCTACCTGGACGACATCCTAGTCTAGGCGCCATCCTTACAACAAGCAAGATCCCACACGGAAATATTGCTATCCTTCCTGCGTTCTCACGGATGGAAGGTAAATTTGGAAAAGAGTTCCTTAGTCCCAAAGACAAGGATGACTTTTTTTGGGAACCATAATAGATTCCCTATCAATGAAGATTTTTCTGACAGAAGTCAGGAAATCAAAGATCTTCAGTCCACTCCTCGGCCATCAGTGGCTCAGAGCCAGAGGTAATCGGGCTGATGGTGGCGGCAATGGACATCATCCCGTTTGCTCGGTTACACCTCAGACCTCTGCAGTTAAACATGCTCAGGCAATGGAATGGAGATTATGCAGACTTGTCTCCTCGAATACAGGAGACAAGGGATTCTCTTCAATGGTGGTTGTCTCTGGATCATCTCTCCCAGGGAACATGCTTTTGCAGACCATCTTGGGTGATTGTGACAACAGACGCCAGCCTTCTAGGATGGGGAGCAGTCTGGGGCTCCCTAAAGGCTCAGGGAGTTTGGACTCAGTCAGAGTCTGTTCTACCTATAAACATTCTGGAGCTGAGAGCGATCTTCAATGCTCTTCTGGCCTGGCCCCAGTTAGCCTCCGCCCAGTTTATCGGACAACATATCTTCAGAGGTTTACATCAATCATCAGGGAGGAACGAGGAGTTCCTTAGCGATGACAAGAGGTAACCAAACTAATTCAGTGGGCGGAAACCCACTCTTGCTGTCTATCGGCGATCCACATCCCAGGGGTGGACAACTGGGAGGCGGATTTCCTGAGCAGGCAGACCTTTCATTCGGGGGAGTGGGAACTCCATCCGGAGGTGTTTTCCAGTCGGATTCTCAAATGGGGTCAGCTGGAATTGGCCTCATGGCATCTTGGCAGAATGCCAAGCTTCCGTACGGGTCGAGGTCCAGGGACCCTCAAGCGATACTGATAGACGCCCTGTCGGTACCTTGGACCTTCAGGCTAGCATACCTATTTCCTCCGTTTGCTCTTCTTCCTCTGGTCATTGCTCGTATCAAGCAGGAGAGAGCCTCGGTGATCCTCATTGCACCGGCTTAGCCTAGCAGGATTTGGTATGCAGATCTGGTGGACATGTCATCTCTGCCACCTTGGAGACTTTCGTTGAGGAAGGACGTTCTAATTCAAGGGCCCTTCCTTCACCCAAATCTAGTTTCTCTGAAGCTGACTGCTTGGAGATTGAATGGTTAATTTTATCCAAGCGGGGATTTTCAGAATCGGTCATAGAGACCATGATTCAGGCTCGTAAGCCTGTAACTAGAAGGATTTACCATAAGATATGACGTAAATATCTTTATTGGTGTAAAGCCAAGGGCTTCTTCTGGAGTAGAGTTAGGATTCCTAGAATTTTGTCTTTTCTCCAAGAGGGTTTGGAGAAAGGATTATCAACAAGTTCCCTAAAGGGACACTTTCCTGCCTTAACTATTTTGTTACTCAAACGTCTGGCAGATGTTCCAGAAGTGCAATCTTTTTGTCAGGCTTTGGTCAGGATCAGGCCCGTGTTCAAACCAGTTACTCCTCCGTGGAGTCTTAATTTAGTTCTCAAAGAAAGAGCGTCAGAACTCTCGGCATTGCAGTATGAGTCCCCTTACCTTATTTTTCATTCAGATAAGGTAGTTTTACGTACTAAATTAGGATTTCTTCCTAAAGTAGTTTCTGATCTGAACATTAATCAGGAGATTGTTGTTCCTTCATTGTGTCCTAATCCTACCTCTCAGAAGGAAAGGCTCCTACACAATTTGGATGTGGTTCGTACTTTAAAGTTTTACCTGCAGACGACTAAGGATTTTCGTCAGTCTTCTGCCTTGTTTGTGCTTTTCTCAGGTAAACCTAAGGGACAGAAAGCTACAGCCACTTCACTTTCTTTTTGGCTGAAGAGTATCATACGTTTTGCAAATGAGACTGCTGGACAGCAGCCTCCAGAGAGAATTACGGCTCATTCCACGAGGGCTGTTGCTTCCTCATGGGCATTCAAGAATGAAGCTTCTGTGGAACAGATTTGCAAGGCTGCAACTTGGTCCTCTCTTCACACTTTTTTTTAAATTCTACAAATTTGACACTTTTGCCTCGGCTGAGGCTGCTTTTGGGAGAAAGGTTCTTCAAGCAGTGGTGCCTTCCGTTTAGGTTCCCTGTCTTGTCCCTCCCGTATCATCTGTGTACTCTAGCTTGGGTATTGATTCCCAGTAGTAATTAGATGATCCGTTGACTCATTGTGTCATTAAAAAGAAAAGGAAATTTATGCTTACCTGATAATTTTATTTCTTTTTTGACACGATGAGTCCACGGCCCGCCCTGTTTTTGATAGACAGGTTGTTGGTGATTATAAACTTCAGACCCCTCTGCACCTTGTTACTTCCTTTCTCTCCTTTACTTTGGTCGAATGACTGGGTTGGGAGGGAAGGGAGGTGATATTTAACAGCTTTGCTATGGTGCTCTTTGCTGCCTCCTGCAGGGCAGGAGTGGTATTCCCAGTAGTAATTAGATGATCCGTGGACTTATCGTATCAAAAAAAAAAAAAATTTATCAGGTAAGCATACGTTTTCTTTTTTCATGTATTTATTGGTTATGTGATTCTACTATATTGTGTTTTAACATGACTACTCCATTTTAAGCATATGATAAATAAGATTTTTTAAATAAACTTTTATATATTAACAATAATTATAAATATGAATAAAGTTGGTCAGTAAAGGGACCATTGGGTTTGGAAAATTTGGTCATTCAAGTCACTTTTTGACTAGTCTGTTAATCTATGAATTTCAAAGTACAGTGTGACACATTAATCTGATGTCATTAATAAAGATATAACCGTCAACCAGTAAACTACTTTCTATAGATAACTGCTGTTCTGATTGGCTAATCTACATGTATCCTCTTCTGTGGAAGGCAATTGGAGCATACTGGGCATACTACATTTCATGTGGCTGAACAAATGGTCAGGAGGAATTGATTTATAGATTTTCTAGCACTCTAACTGGTATCACCCAAGATGAAAATAGAACGGCTAACAGGGAAGAGCATAAAATGTCCTTCAAATTGTAGGCTGTTTTCTTTTAACAGATTAGAATTTGGCACCATAAACAGTCCCCCCCCCCATATATTTTGTTATTCTTTTCACTTAGTTGTGCCCAGAAATATTACCATCAGCAGGTGCATTAAAGGGACATTAAACACTAAATAAAGTCTAGATAGAATGATGCATTCAAAGAAAAGATTAGTCTGAGAATAACATGTAGATGTATTTTTTAGTTTCATTAGCTGTTTAAATATTGACAAAATAAGTGCAACGTTTTAGTTGCTATAAAGCAATGGGAGCTGCCATGTTGTAACTTAGGTTACCTTCTCTGATGTGGCCAATTAGGGACAGTTATAACTAGGTCACTAAAGTGTGCAGCCAATGACTGTGTGGGATGTAACAGTGCTCTGCACTTCCATTTCTAACAGGAACTCAAAAGCTCACAATTTTAAAATGGAATTACAGGAAAAGGGAACAAAACAAATATAAAGTATTGCAGAGTTTATTTATTCAATTTATCATTTTATATCACCATCTTAAAGTGTTTAATGTCCCTTTATTGGGCTCATGAATATTCTGTATTATAAGACCTATGCCCCCCCCCCCCCCAGTTCTGACATTTTGTTTTATAGTGGATCCAAAATCTCACACACAATTTAAGTTGATGGAGTCTGAATTTCTTGTTACATTAAGGATTCAGAGGTGTGGTTCTGAGTAAAGGTGGTACATCATTTCCTTAATTTAAATTAAACGTCTAAACTATATACCCATGGGTACCAGAGAGAGCTGTATTAGCAAATTCTGTATGATTGGTTTAAAACAGAGGTTTCCAAACCTGCCCTCAGACCTCCCTAACAGGGCACATTGTGAGGATATCTGAACTGGAGCACAGGTGAAATAATCAGATGATTAGTAACCATGGTTATTTTACCTGCTCTCATCCAAGATAATCCTGAAAACCTGGCCTGTTGGGGAGGCTTGAGAACAGTGAAAACCAGTGGTTTATAAGATATACTTGATTTTAAGAAGACTGATTCATTGTGCTATTACTTAATATTGATATACATCTGAAATAGTTGTCATTAAACCCTGTGACATTGGCACCTTATCAACGTTATAACTGGCCTTAGCAGATCAGATAACAAGCTTTTAAACACATGGTGGTACGCTTAAGATTATATAAACAAAAATGATATGCTTATTTCTTCAATATTTAAACAAGTAATTTCAGTTTAAAACGTGTATATTATTCTCAGGTTAATATTTGCTTTAGGCATTTTATTATATTTACATGTATTTAGTGTTCAATGTCCCTTTTTAAAGGATTATGGAACATCCTATCTCATATCTTGCAATTAAACAACTAGTTTGAAGAAAGAAAGAAATAACAACACCCCGTCTGGGGTTGCTGTGTTCCTTGTTCAGAGAGGAATTGCCTGGTATTTCGGTGCTGGACTGACCGTAATAGGCGGGATCAGACTGATATACTACAGGAGATATTCAAAGAGTATTCCAGCCACCAAGTTTTCTTAAAAGACCTTTATTTCACATAGGGTCCCAAACAAACAGTTACAACGTTTCAAGCCACACCAGGCTCTTAATCTAGATACTCTTTGAATCTGGATTGACTGGGACCTGGCAAGTCCGTTTTGTTCCGTGCCCCACTGAAAAAGCAAAGGTGTGCTGTTTCTTCAAAATCATTTGTGGATCAAGATTGTCATACTACAGGAGAGTTCTACTCTGTGAAAAGCATTACTGGGCTAAAAGAAGCTGCACCCAGGTGGTAAATCACCATAGAACCGGCTAACAATAGTATTGAGCTGGTTGTTCTCTCCTGTGAGTGTGCTTCTCTCTGTGTGTATTTAGTCAACCTATGGGAAAAAGGGGAAACCAGACATGGACTCGTTGCTCAGTGTGCTTAGAGGAATTTATTGTAAATTCCCACGGGAATAGGGCCCTCAATCCCTCCTGTATGTGTTTGTAAATTTTGTCCTGTCTCTTACAAGTCTTGTATTGTTTTATTTAAATGAATTGTATCCATGGACAGCGCTGCATAATATGTTGGCGCTTCATAAATAAAGTATAATAATAAATATGGCTACACCTCACTGACGAGGCCCAATGAAGGCCGAAATGATTGTCTGGGGTTGCTGTGTTCCCTGTTCAGAGAGGAATTGCCTGGTATTT
The DNA here is from genome assembly GCF_027579735.1 of Bombina bombina. Taxonomy (NCBI): domain Eukaryota; kingdom Metazoa; phylum Chordata; class Amphibia; order Anura; family Bombinatoridae; genus Bombina; species Bombina bombina. The sequence goes on from NC_069509.1 coordinate 30,695,653, forward strand.
TGGTGCTGGACTGACCAGACATGGACTCCTTGCTCAGTGTGCTTAGAGGAATATATTATAAGTTCCCACAGGAATAGGGCCCTCAATCCCTCCTGTATGTGTTTGTAAATTTTGTTCTGTCTCTTACAAGTATTGTATTGTTTTATTTAATTGATTTGTATCCATGGACAGCGCTGCATAATATGTTGGCGCTTCATAAATAAAGTATAATAATAATAATAAATATGGCTACACCTCACTGACGAGGCCCAATGAAGGCCGAAACGATTGTCTGGGGTTGCTGTGTTCCTTGTTCAGAGAGGAATTGCCTGGTATTTTGGCGCTGGACTGACCAGTGAGTGTGCTTCTCTGTGTGTGTGTGTGTGCATATATTTATCCATAAAGTAAAAAAAGGCACTTTCAGGACGTCTTAAAGTACTCAATTTATTGTTCAAAAATATAAAAACCAGGGTCAACGTTTCGGCTCTCAATGGAACCTCTATCAAGACTAAACCATCCACCAAAAAACATTGACCCTGGTTTTTATATTTTTGAAACAATAAATGTTCTACTTTTTATTTATTTATATATATATATATATATATATATATATATATATATATATATATATATATATATATATATATATATATATATATTTGTTTTATGAACAATTATATAGAATGTTAAACTTGCACTACAACATATATATATATATATATATATAACGTATATTTTTCACGCAAGAAGCAGTATGTGTGAGATTACAAATGTCCTCTTAATGGGGCATAAAGGTCCCTATATTAAAATATAAAAAAATGATATATAAATATATATATATATATATATATATATATATATATATATATATATATATAAAATCTCCTGCCTTTAGTGTATTGTGAGATCTAATCCCTACTAAACACCCAGAGGGTAGAATTAGTTGTGGTGATATTTATTTTCTTTATATCATGTTGAATGATTCATTTAGACTTTGTAGTGCCTGCTCTTGGGTTATATTGAACCAATCAGGCTCAAGTAAAGCTGGCTTAGCATTGTAATATTCTGCAATTTCTCTGTTAAACTCTTTAAAGATAAATTTCCAGTAGTCAGAGGCTCCAATAGTTGGGTCTGGCTGAATAGCCCAGTCTGGGTAATATTTGCGGTAATCTTTATATGGGTGAGGTTTCCATTCTGTATCTGCATTCTGGAATGTTGTATCTCCCACCACGTCAGCAGAGCATACAGCATGGGAAAGAGCTTTAGATTCTACACATCTGTATGCTCCTAACCCCTGAGGTCTATGAACAGACGCAAAGTGCTCCTTATGGTCAGCAGCGCCAGCTTCACAGGGCACGTTACAGAAAGGGCACTGCCTCCCACATCCAAACACCTTTTTAAACAATTCATCCTGAGGTTTCATTGTGACTTTAGATAGCACAGCTTCAATGGTAACAAGCTTTGCATCTTTTATGATGTGATCTTCTATATTACCCAAGAACAAATCAATATCATCTGAAAACTGGTAGACATTTGCCGTATTCTGAAAAATCACCACTTTCATCTCATTTTTTGAGATGACTAAATCCTTTTTTAACATGTCACAAAATATTTGTAGAAAATTTGCCACGTCAGAACTTTCTCGTATCTTTGGGTTTTTCAAGACGTCTCTAATTTTTGTTTTCAGCGACAAGAGAATATTTAACTTTAAAACTTCTAGATCTGTAGATTTTCTGTATTTATTTATAATGTGTTCTTTTATCCATTTTTTTACAAAGCTTTCATATTTGCTGCTATATTTTATATACTGGGCAAATATTTTCTTTTCCAGAAGCTCTTTAAGTAGAGAAAACTGGAAAAATGTCCGACTGCTATATTTTATGGAGTCACCACTTGTCAAGATATCATTCACAATTTCTTTTCCAAGGTTTTTGTTCATGTGTACGGTTAATGCTGGTTTAAGGCAAGACTCACAGAATCTCTGAGCCCTGTGTAGACATTCATCCTTCTCATGGTAAATACATTTGAAAATTGAGAAGTATTGAGGTTTTAGCTTTTCCATACAAAGTTTTGGGCTATTTTCCTGGACAAATTCATCATGTATCTTCTGAAAGATTGGTGTTATTTTTCCTAAAATGTGAAGTTTCAAATCCAGCTCAAACAGTGGTATGGTATGGAGATTTTTGGCATCAGTTTGATTAAGTCTGCCATTTATAATACTAAGTATTTCTTGGCAATATGTTTGATGATAGTCTTCTATTGTGTCTTTTTGTTCCGTGATATGACTCGTGCATTTTTCTAGCAGAGAGGAGGCAAGATCATTCACTTTATACCAAAAGTCTGCATGGAATGTTTCTGGTATGCTCTGGAACCAGCTACTTTGAGTATATTTTAATTCAATTTTCATACTTTTATGTCCATATTCTGCTAGGCTATTAACACCATTTAATTTCTCGTTAACATAACCTACCTTATTTCTCATGTCTTTTCTCAGCTGCTCCAGGATCTCTCGGCCAACGTCCCGTCTTGTTAAATTTCTTAGTTGTAATGAAGATAATGTTTCATTCCACATGATCTCAAATTCAGATTCTATTTCCTTGTCACTAAGTTTAAATTTCTTGTTTCTGCAATTCTCCAGTAGCCTTCTGGCTTTCTCTTCAATGGTCTTTAGATATCCATCCTGAACACTTTGTATCTCATATTTTCCTTTCTGTATACTAAAAACTTCCTCACACTTGTTCCATAGATAATCTTCATATTCTTTTGTTAGACAGGTTATGCTTCTGAAGAAGTCTTCTCTGTATCTCTCTATCAGATGGGCATATTTGTACCCACCATCAAAATATTTTCCCAGTGATTCAACTATGATGCTCTCCTCTACCTGCAGAGCACAATACATATTTCCTTTAATATCTGCACACATATCGGTATGCAGTTTAGTAACTGGCTGATTTCTGATTTCATTTTCTGCTTCAGTCATCCACTTATGCATCTTTTTGCGGAAGCTCCACTCCAGTTCTGAGTATTTTATACAAAGATTGTTGTAAGCTTCAGCCACTAAGCTGTTCCTGAAGCTGAAGATAAATTTCTCATATTTCACAGCATTCCACAAGCTTTTTATCCATTTCAGAAAGTCAGAAATATTTTGAATGTTTCTTGTTCCACGCTTTTTCAAAATTTCAAACAAATGTCTTTTAAGTTCAAAAACCTTCTCACTGTATCCAGTGTTTACTGAAGCCATGGGGGGCACACCATGCCATAGGCCAGGAATGTACCAGCTGTTTTCCTCATCATCATACTCCATTATATCTGCAAATGTTGTTACATTGTTTTTCTCTTCCATCTTTGCTGCTACTTTTATCATTTCATCCAGTTGCTCCAATAGTTTCTTTCTGTCCCTCGTGTTTTTTTCATGCGCAGATACATCACTGACGTTCTGATGCACAAACTGACAATTGGGTTTCTTTCCTATTTCTTTCATTCTAAGAAACGCATGGACCACAATCTGCAAAATGTCTTTCATTTCTGCTGTATTCTCCATGGCCATGTTAATGATAGTGATGTCACTCAACCCAATAACAAGCGTTGCCAACTCATTGTCATGTTCATAACTGTCCTCCAGAGAAGCCAGTTCTGGAGCTTTCAAACCTTCAGTGTCAATTACCAGAATAAAGTCACATCCCAGCTCCTCTTTGAAGTTCTCCTTTATTTTAATAAGTGTCATGAAGGCTCCTCGTGTGCAGCGTCCACTGGCCACAGGGAACTGCAATCCAAACATGGTGTTTAGAAGGGTAGATTTCCCTGTGCTCTGCACCCCCAGAACAGTTATTACCCTTAGCCTGCACCCTCCTCCTGTCTTGTTGTCCAACTCACTCAAGACATCAGTTACCCACTGAAGAGGGATGTTGGAGGCATCTCCGTCAATCAGCTCCAGAGGAAATCCATCCAGCAGGAGATCAGCTGCTATTCCTGGGATTTTACGTGACAATTTCATAAGTTCTTCAATTGTTTCCTCATTCCCTTTTTTGGTAAATTCAGCCTCATAAAACTGACCTACTTCACGCATAAAGTGTTCAACACCTAAAGAGCTATTCAATATTTTTTGATCTAATTGTTTTAGTTTTTCAAGGTTGGTTGACAAATTGGAGCAGTTCTCCTTGTATTCAGCCTGTAATGCAGAAAGATTATGTCTTGCAATTGAATCCAGAAGAAACTTCATCCATTTCAGGAAATAATGTACCTCTGTCTGAGACAAACATCTTAGGGCAGCTATGAAGTTGGTCACACCATCAGATAATTCTTGCTCACTTTGTTCCTTTCTCAGCTGAGAATATTTATTTGTGAGCTTTGCTATGTAATCTTCTGATCTTTCATTTCCCTGTTTCTTCAGTCTACACAGTTCCTTTTCAGTTTGAGACAACTGTTTCCAGAGATCTCCCTGCATTCTCATTGTTTCTGACTTATAGCCCACCACATCCTGTATATTGTCTGTAATTTCAAGGGCAATTTCTTTTGCTCTCTGATGTTCTCTGGTGTTCTCATCTACATGTATTCCAAACTCAACAGCTGTAGATGACATTTCCTCTAGTTTCACAATCTTTGGGGAATTTTTTATCACATCCTCAATAATAAATTGTACTTTCTTCACCAATTCAGCATCATTTACTGTGTTGTTCTTCACCAAAATATTCTTCCGACTTATATTTAGTACAGGATACAGCATTTTTATATTTTTCTGTGTCTCCTCATTTATACATCTGGAAAACGGTGCAATAATAATATAGTATTGAGTATCTGATGTGGTAGCATTTAATAGCAGACTGTATTCTCTATCATTAATACTCTCTGTGAATATAAACATCGCTGAAGATATCTGTGATAGAAAACAGAACTGATTCCAATTGGTCTCCAGGTCTCCACGTAGATTATTAACCGCTACAGGTTCTGAGAAAACATCAGAGTTTTCTCTACCTGCTGGAAAATACCAGGATATTTCAACCAACCCATCTGAGATTTCCCGTTGAATATTTCCACCCTCCATGTTTTGATGTACAAAGTAATCATGATGCTGTTGTACTGGGCTCAGAACATGGTTAAGTATTTTTGACTTGGATAAATTGCATTCTCCCAATCTTACAAAAGAGATGGTTGTCATGGGTGTGCTTACCAAGCTGTCTTCTATACACCCTTTAGTCTCCACTAATGAGTGGGGTCTCCATCTCTTAACAATGTCCCTCAACGCCCACAGCATAAGGGTACATCCTGAGCTGTCACCAGCTGGGAGCAGCAGAGGGACAGCAAATTGGCACATGGACATTTTTGTTACAATTTCTTGTTGCAAAAAACTATCCGAGCAATGCAGGATACTACACAGCATGTCAAGAGGGTGAATAGAATCAGATGTATCTGTTTCATCAAAAAAATCGTTATCCTCATCTTGTGAACTGCTTGATTCTATGTTCAGTAAAGATGGGTCAAGTTGCGTGTTCCTTGCAGTGCCATTGAGTGCCATAAGGTTCTGGAGGAAATGCCAGGGCACCTCTTCTAGATTTGTAATCATTGTTTTCTTTAAATTTTCTTGTCCAATTTTCAGGACATCCCCAAGTGTGAGTTTAGACCATCTGTATTTTTCTAACTTTGAAAGGGTCAGAAGCTCATAAACAGATTTTCTTTTTTCTGTAGGTAAAAAAAGGAAAAAATATATTTTGTATAAAACAATACAAATTTCATGATTACATACAAATCATAGCAATTTATCTCAGTATTTAAATATATATACAAGTTTTTTTTTTTTTTAAAACAAAATCAATGCATAAATTAACCACATGATGCTGTTAGGACATTCCATGCCGTCCTAAAAGCAATGAGCATAAACACCTTTAGGACGGTATGGAACGTCCTAACTTTTGCGGCATCCTGCTCCATTCTAAAACTAAACTGCGGTTGATAGGACTGGGGAACATACCTAGCAACAGAGGCAGTTCCCCATTAGCCAATCAACGCCTTTTTGAAGCACATGACCGCAGTGAGGGTCATGTGCTTCATTTTCCTTTTATGTTTACAATTGGAACTTGGATGGATTGGTCCGTCCTAAAGGGGTTAAAGGTACTGTAAACACTTAGTAATTACAAGACATTTCTGTTGTGTTGTTATTGAATAATATCAGCAAAGTCTAAACATTAAAGGGACTCTCAAATCAAAATTAAACTTTCATGATTCAGATAGAGCAGCAATTTTAAACAACTTTACAATTTTCTTCTATTAACAAGAATTTACAGAATATAAATATATGCATTTGTGATTGGCTGATGTCTGTCACATGGAATAGTGATTCTGTGAAAGAAAAAGAGGGGTAATTGGTTACTGCGCTGTGAAACCCTATTAAGCCTATGAAAACAGGAGGAATCTCCCAACCTCCAAATATGTGAAGTGAAAAAGAAAGAATTGGTGTCTAAAGAGAACCAAAAAATTCAAATATCATAGGCGATATAAAGCTTAACCCCTTAGTGACCAGAGCACTTTTCCATTTTCTGTCCGTTTGGGACCAAGGCTATTTTTACATTTCTGCGGTGTTTGTGTTTAGCTGAAATTTTCCTCTTACTCATTTACTGTACCCACACATATTATATACCGTTTTTCTCGCCATTAAATGGACTTTCTAAAAATACCATTATTTTCATCATATCTTATCATTTACTATAAAAAAAATTATAAAATATGAGGAAAAATGGAAAAAAACACACTTTTTCTAACTTTGAACCCCAAAATCTGTTACATATCTACAACCACCAAAAAACACCCATGCTAAATTGTTTCTAAATTTTGTCCTGAGTTTAGAAATACCCAATGTTTACATCTTCTTTGCTTTTTTTGTAACTTATAGGGCCATAAATACAAGTAGCACTTTGCTATTTTCAAACCATTTTTTTTCAAAATTAACGCTAGTTACATTAGAACACTAATATCTTTCAGGAATCCCTGAATATCCATTGACATGTATATATTTTTTTTTTAGAAGACATCCCAAATTATTGATCTAGGCCCATTTTGGTATATTTCATGCCACCATTTCACCGCCAAATGCGATCAAATACAAAAAATTGTTCACTTTTTCACAAATTTTTTCACAAACTTTCAGTTTCTCACTGAAATTATTTACATACTGCTTGTGCAATTATGGCATAAATGGTTGTAAATTCTTCTCTGGGATCCCCTTTGTTCAGAAATAGCAGACATATATGGCTTTGGCATTGCTTTTTGGTAATTAGAAGGCCGCTAAATGCCACTGCGCACCACACGTGTATTATGCCCAGCAGTGAAGGGGTTAATTAGGGAGCATGTAAGGAGCTTTTTGGGGTAATTTTAGCTTTAGTGTAGTGTAGTAGACAACCCCAAGTATTGATCTAGGCCCATTTTGGTATATTTCATGCCACCATTTCACCGCCAAATGCGATCAAATTAAAAAAAACGTAAAATTTTTCACAATTTTAGGTTTCTCACTGAAATAATTTACAAACAGCTTGTGCAATTATGGCACAAATGGTTGTAAATGCTTCTCTGGGATCCCCTTTGTTCAGAAATAGCAGACATATTTGACTTTGGAGTTGCTTTTTGGTAATTAGAATGCTGCTAAATGGCGCTGCGCATCACACGGGTATTATGGCTAGCAGTGAAGGGGTTAATTAGGTAGCTTGTAGGGAGCTTGCAGGGTTAATTTTAGCTTTAGTGTAAAGATCAGCCTCCCACCTGAAACATCAGACCCCCTGATCCCTCCCAAACATCTCTCTTCCCTCCCCTACCCCACAAATGTCCCCGCCATCTTAAGTACTGGCAGAAACTCTGCCAGTACTAAAATAAAAGGTATATTTGGGCTTTTTTGTGCATTTTTTGTTAGCATATTTACATATGCTTCTGTGTAGGGATCCCCCTTAGCCCCCAACCTCACTGATCCCCCACTAAACAGCTCTCTAACCCTCCCCCTCTGACTTAATGTGCGCCATCTTGGGTACTGGCAGCTGTCTGCCAGTACCCAGTTTAGTGAAAAAAAATGCTTTTTTTTAAATAAAATATGTCCCTTTTCTGTAGTGTAGCTTTCCCCCCCCCCCCAAGACCAACCCCCCACCCCTTCCAGATCCCTTAGATGGTTTTGAAAAAAAGTTTATTTCATTTTTTTTTTACTTTTACTTTTTTACTTTTCTGTAGTGTAGCGGTTCCCACCCGCTCCCGCCCCGTGCACGCGCCCGCCCGCCACCCCCCGTGCACGCGCGCGCGCCCGTGCGCGCCCCCGACGGTCCCGATCCCGCCCCCCGTGACGTCACGCGCAACACTGATGGCCGCCCACCCGCCTCCCAATTCGGCTCCCACCCACCAACGATACCGGCCATCGATGTCCGGTGCAGAGAGGGCCACAGAGTGGCTCTCTCTGCATCGGATGGCCATGTATGGTTATTGCAGGATGCCTCCATATCGAGGCATCACTGCAATAACCGGAAAGCAGCTGGAAGCGAGCACGATCGCTTCCAGCTGCTTTCCACACCGAGGACGTGCAGGGTACGTCCTCAGGCGTTAACTGCCTTTTTTTTGAGGACGTACCCTGCACGTCCTCGGTCATTAAGGGGTTAAAATAGTGAAATATTAAAATAATCAAACTGTGTTGATTAAATAATGTGCAATACTCTGCATATATTTAATAACAAAATAGTTTTTCACATATAAAAAGAGATACAAAGTGACAGATGCGCTGATCAGGCGCAGTTACATATGTAGTATACAATTAGCAACAGTTACTGATAGAACAACTTATAAAAAATAGCTTATGGAAGGAATAGATGGTCGCTTGGATCCAAATGGTCATCAGATGATTGGTTTTGTTAGGCCCAAGATGGAATTTTCAATCCAGCTGGAACAAGACAAGGGACCGATGAAACGGCAAAAAGAGGCAACAATAAATGGTCAACACTTTTACTTACACCGGAATTGGTGATGCAGCGAATGAACTCCTCTTTCTGGCTTGCTATCCGAAAAATGGCGGCACCTGCTCAAACACACTGTTTGAAGATGGCGATAGGTGGAGATGAAATGTAACTCTGCGATCACCTTTGCAAGCAGGTAGCCGATATCCAAACCTACGGAAGCCTTAGAGGGACACAATAACAGAGGGTACAGAGCAACGTGTTTCAACCCGCTCAGGGTCTTTTTGAAGCTCATAACCGGATCCAGTTTTTGCTATATATAGCCAATACTGCAATTCTATAGGTTAAGCACAATGGGCGTAAATGATCCCTGGATTATATGGGCGTAAATAATGACACATATGTAAAAATTATGCAAACATAGAGATGTCAAGCCGCAACTTTTAACATCATATAACATCAGCGTATGTAGACATAGATTAGTGTATGAAACACAGACACATAAATATATAATGCCGCAACTAGTACTCTATTGCATATTAAATTTGCGGCTCACTTAGATTAATAATCTATGCAGATTTTTAAATACACATTATATTGTGCAAAAATTATGTGTGCATAAAATTTAGACTCTATACTAAAAACTACATAAAAATTATATAAAACTATTTTGTTATTAATTATATGCAGAGTATTGCACATTTTTTACTCTGTGTTTTATCACATTTATTGGTTGTATTTTATTAAACACACGCAGAGCACTGCACATTTTATATTCTGTGTCTTATCACATTTTCTGGTTGCATTTTATGTTTGCACATTATTTAAACAACACAGTTTGATTATTTTAATATTTACACTATTTTAAGCTTTATAGCGCCTATGATATTTGAATTTTTTGGTTCTTTTTAGACACCAATTCTTTCTTTTTCATGCCACATGAAATAGACATAACTACTACTACTACTCATTTGAAGTTAAGACTAAGTTCTATTGCGTTGTCTCTTTATCATGCCTTTGTTGTTTATGCAAATGTACTATATTTACTGGTCCTTTAACATAGTTAAACTCCACCAACCATATGCATTGTTTGAAAAAGCAAATCAGGTCTTGAATCTGCAGACAAGGCTAGCCAGTGTCATTCTGTTTTTATTTTTTTTATTTTCAATTTTACTAGATTAGTTGGCACTACAAAATTCAAATTTTGACATTTTAAATATCTAATGTTAAAACCTCAAAAAGAGGGAGAAGAAGAAACCAAAACATCCGCCTCAGCTAGAAGATACGGCTGCTTTCCTAGCTGATAGCTGATGCATCAGATAGGGACACCCTCCAAAAATGGCCAAAAAAAAAGAACAAAAATGAGAAAAAGATACATAATTAAAAGCAGATTACGCGTTTCGTCCAGTGCACAGATACAGTATAGATAGTGGAAAAAACACCAGTTTTCAGACTATTGGGCAAAACCAAATAAGAATGTTGCATTTTTACCGTTCACTATTTGAAATTAAATTATTATCCCCTTAATGGAGCACTGGGGTTTGTTTAATAATACTAATGGCAGCTAGATATTTGGTTTGAGACACATCATGTAGTGCAGACACTGGGGTTTGTTTATTGATATGAATGGCAGCTAGATATTTCAGATATTTGGTTTGAGACACATGTAGTGCAGACACTGGGGCTTCTTTATTAATACAAATGGCAGCTAGATATTTCATATATTTGGTTTGAGACACATCATGTAGTGCAGACACTGAGGCTTGTTTATTGATACGAATGGCAGCTAGATATTTCAGATATTTGGTTTGAGACGCATCATGTAGTGCAGACACTGGGGCTTGTTTACGGATACAAATGGCAGCTAGATATTTCAGATATTTGGTTTGAGACACATCATGTAGTGCAGACACTGGGGCTTGTTTATTGATAAGAATGGCAGCTAGATATTTCAGATATTTGGTTTGAGACACATCATATAGTGCAGACACTTGGGGCTTGTTGGTCTATGAATGACTTTGCAGTGTCTAAAGCAGTATAATTAGTGAGTACATATACACTTGCCGTCCTCCTATGCCATCTTAGTCATATATGGGTGAGTATCTGTAACAATAAAGGGCTAATACCAGAAACTGCCTTTAGTGTATACCCAGCTGTGTGTCACAGGGACAGTAAAGTAATTGTTACATCCAAATAAGGAAATTTTAATATCTATTACCATTTCCAGAAAAATACAACCTTGTTTTTATTCTTATTTTTTGGCCTTTTAAACTCCAATAATAGAGATGTGGGAAATGCCTGCATCAGCAAATAAGATTATATCCACCGTGACAGCTGGGTACAAAAACATGCACTATATCAGCCAATGAGATTCTATCCAATGAAACAGCTGGGTACATAAATGTGCACTGTATCTACCAATAGGATTCTATCCAATGAGCAGCCTGGGTACATAAATGTGCATTGTTTCAGCCAATGAGATTCTATCCAACGAGCCAGCTGGGTACAAAAACATGCACTGTATCAGCCAATGAGATTCTATAGACTGAGCCAGCTGAGTACATAAACTTGCACTGTATCAGCCAATGATATTCTATCCACTGTTTTTAAGAACTACACAGCTGGGTACATAAACGTGCATTGTATCAGCAAATGAGATTCTATCCAGTGAGCAAGCTGGGTACATAAACATGCACTGTATCTGCCAATAATATTCTATTTAGTGAGCTGGCTGGGTACATAAACATGCACTGTATCAGCCAATGAGATTCTATCCACTGAGCTAGCTGGGTACATAAACGTACTTAAACGTACAATGTTGGATATATAGGAGCGCCAAAGGCTATGGTATACCACAAGAAATAAAGTATTTTGTACCAATCCTGAATCGTGTCAGGATGATCAACTCAAACTGGTTTTGAACTACAGTTCACCAATAAATCATACAATAGATTAAAATAAAGTTTCCATTTATTAAAATACATACAAAATAACCAGATCTAGTTTATATAGAAAGAATAAAACCATAAATATAAATAAACAAACCTAAACGAATAAATATAAGATAATCTGTCAAGCAGATCAACTAGAGTAAATTGACCCTATAGGGCAGTTACGCCATCAAACCATTAAGAAGGTTGCGTACTTGAACTACAAGTGTGGAAAATAGTCTACTATGAATACAGTATGTATTGGATTAGACCATCATAAATCGACTTAAGGATATAAATACAAACGTAATAAATAAAAGTAAATTACAATGAATATCACATGAGGATAAAAACTGTGATGGAATGATACTATTCCAATAGAATAGTGATAATGTGATTTGCAAAATAGAGGATTAACAAATAAGAAAAAATTTGAAAAATGTGATGGTAAATGTGTTCACATGTGAAAATATAACTAAATTGCATAAAGTTAAAATTCCTATTCCATGACCAAATGTTACCTAATAGGATCAATACCGGTATGTCCTTTTAAAAAGGTGAAGGCAAGTTGTGTATGATTCAAAATTAAAATGTGTAACACAAAGCACAAAAAAGCGCACAAATGGTTAAGCTTGTGAAAGTGTGATGATTAAAACAAATACAATGTTCAAAAACCAAAATCACAATGTGGAAAAATATATTTGCCATATAAAATAAGTGGTTCCACAATCTTACTATAATGACATAGTGGACATAGACGGTCTGGCTATATGTTAGCCGGAAGTGCTAGCTAATTAATTAAACTTGACCAGAAGCTGACTCGGCGGTCAGAGTGAAAATTCCAAAGTGTAAAGTCACAGTTAAAAGTCACAATAAACGTCACAATAAAAGTCAATGATCATTCCCAATTCGATGATCCTTGGAAAATCCAATAAGGACAGCAGTCCTAATATATGCAGTTGCGATTCAGTATCCTAGTCCGTATGCAGACAGAGACCTGAAACCAAAAGAAAATGCACTAAACAAATAGCCTATGGGGTGTAGTGTATTGGTAAATAAACTCACCCCAATAGCCGTATCCTGGAAGTATAACGAGCCTCACAAATCTTTTAATCGAATCGTCTACACGTTTCGGCCCTATATAGAGGGCCTTTTTCAAGACATATTGAGGCTCTGTTATTACTGACCTTATATACCTGAGATTGCAGAAGTTTCTATTGCAAAAAGGCGCCAAACTTACTAAGATGGAATCGGATTACCCGCCATTGTTCAACTGCGCTTCCACCTTGACAAACCGGATGTCCGTAAATTCGGTACTTCCTGTTAACTCATTTCCGAATATGCGGAGCCATTTTTGAAATGGGCAACATGGAACAGGCGGATTAGCCAATTACTGAATTCTATTTAGGAATAAAAATTTGGGAAATAAAAATTACAATAAGGCGATGGACTCTAGATCTCTTGGGTTTGTTCTTAAATCCTTTCTTAATCGTAATACGGTTTATCTATCCGTACCACATTTCTTTGACAGGATCCCAATGGTCTATGTCAACAATAAATGAAGCAATGTGTATGATTGCCCCATTATTATAATATTAATTTTTTTTAATTTTAGGCTCATATACTCCAGGATTTAAAATTAAAATTAAATGACTTATTAAACGACATGACAACAAGGTGACATAGTAAAATAATTCTTACAATTAGTTATCACAATTTGTAAAAGTATAGAGAATATATAAAAAAATGTACGTAAAATAGTATTCATCAGTGGGATAAAAAATAAAGAAGAATAAAAAATCTCATAATTTTAAGAAATCTCAAAAATATATAAGAATGTTTAAATCAAAATTTAAATTTAAATTAGTGGATATAACCTCATGATACTAATCTCGATTGGGTTAACATCCTATTAACCATTATGTTGGATCAAATAATAGGGGATATACTTCACAATTACTTGAATATTTCTACGTAGAAGGGCAATCCTACAAACTTGTCAATTTATATATATATATATATATATATATATATATATATATATATATATATATATATATATATATATATATATATATATAGTAACCAGTTTCCTGTTAGACGACGTATATAGTGGAAAAATGTATCCCTTAGTGTAAGGGGTGGTTATAACTAATAACCCAACTGGACCCAATCGGAATCGGAGGGTTGATTAGCAGATTAAATTTCCACACAAGGTGTTTCTCTCAAACTAATTGGTAACCTAATAATAACCATGATTTTGGATCTATTAGTTTTAAATATAAATACATCCTTATAAGTTGTTCTTCTGCACTTAGGTTCCTTTTATGTGCCTTGATCGATTTTAATTTCTTAATATCATTGCAGACCTTAGCTTCAAATGCCTCGATGGCTGGTCCCTTACAATGGGTGGGATAGAAGTGGGATTTGGGTTTAAGGTCAGAGTGTAAAAAGTGGTCTTCGTTAGAAGAACTAGTTGCAGAAGATATGCTTCTCTCTGCTGGGGATTTTAAAAAGTATCTCTTGAAGGTGAGTTTCCTTACAAACTCCTTTGTGTTGAGATATGTTTGAAACTTATCCAATCCCCTTGAAGGAGCCTAAGTGAGACCCAACCCCAATACTGACTTTTCTTCAGATTTCAGGATGGTGTCACTTAAATTGAAAATCCCTTTCACTTCAATAGCATTTTTGTCATTATTCAAATCTGATTCTACACTTACAGATCTTACTGTTGGACAGACCAATTTGGGTCTATTCTTGAATCTGGACCCTGATCTTCGTCCCCGATGTATCTTCTTTTTACCAGGGTGTCCACATTTTCCAGTGTTACCTGTTTCCTCTTTCCTTTTTGTTCCCTCAAGGGTGGGTTGTTGTGGCCCATCCCTAAAAAAAGAAGTGGATGAGTAGGCTGTATTATTGCCCTCTCTGGGGGTATCTGTTGTCCCTCTGAAGGTAGGGGTAGCCAAGGGAGAGAATCTTAAAAGGAAAACCAAATAAAGTTCTGAATCAAGGATATGTCTGTGTCCTCTGGATGAGTTTTTCAGCTTGTTAGCATTCCTCAGTGAGATCCCATAAAAAAGGAAACAGAAAATTGCAACATAGTGTGAATCTGTAATGGCACTTTGAGGAAGTAGTTGTTTTGTAACAAATGACTACTCACATTTGTTGGAGCTTTCCACTAAGCTCAAGGATATGCGCACTCCCACTTTATACTGATGGGAAAACAGTACACTAGGCAAAACTTGGATACAAATTTATTTTAAAATATATAAAAGCGTCACATAAGCCTTGATAACACCACAATGTAAGGGTACAAAAGCAGATATGCTGTAACAAATGCTTCAAATCGCCAAACTTGCAAAGAGGTAAATGGATCAGCAGGAGTGTGACCGCTGAAACCAAAACCTTTTTAGTAGCAAGACAATAGCGCTAAGCCCCCAGTTGTCCTGGCTAGTGTAGAGACGCAATAAAACTCAATATAGAACAGTTCAGTTCCGACGTACGTTTCGCTGGTATGCTTTGTCAAGGAATTCCTTGACAAAGCATACCAGCGAAACGTACGTCGGAACTGAACTGTTCTATATTGAGTTTTATTGCGTCTCTACACTAGCCAGGACACCTGGGGGCTTAGCGCTATTGTCTTGCTACTAAAAAGGTTTTGGTTTCAGCGGTCACACTCCTGCTGATCCATTTACCTCTTTGCAAGTTTGGCGATTTGAAGCATTTGTTACAGCATATCTGCTTTTGTACCCTTACATTGTGGTGTTATCAAGGCTTATGTGACGCTTTTATATATTTTAAAATAAATTTGTATCCAAGTTTTGCCTAGTGTACTGTTTTCCCATCAGTATAAAGTGGGAGTGCGCATATCCTTGAGCTTAGTGGAAAGCTCCAACAAATGTGAGTAGTCATTTGTTACAAAACAACTACTTCCTCAAAGTGCCATTACAGATTCACACTATGTTGCAATTTTCTGTTTCCTTTTTTATGGGATCTCACTGAGGAATGCTAACAAGCTGAAAAACTCATCCAGAGGACACAGACATATCCTTGATTCAGAACTTTATTTGGTTTTCCTTTTATGATTTTTGTTATCACATTTATTTCACATTTTTTTCTTTGTGATATTCGGTATATTTATTGTAAAAAAAAAAGGGAGAGAATCTGTTTGGCATTTCTCTATAATTATCTTTCCAATCATGTTGTCATCCCCTATGGCCTCCTTGTGGAAGATAATCAATCATTTGATCTTCATATTGTTGTTGTCTGAACTGGTTTTTTATCATGTTTAAATGTTGATTGCTAAATTCAGAATCTTCAATCCACTGTTGGTGTTGACCATAATTTTCTTTATTGTGATAAGGCTGGTGTGATCTATTTTGATATCCATTATTCCAATGGGACGAATAGTGACCAATCCTAAACTCATGTTGAGGAGTATTGTAAGATCCATTGTTTCCATATGGTCTATAGGGATAGTTAGAGTCATGATACCAATACTCCTTACGCATAGGGTTCCTTCTATTATTGGTGAAGGATCCTGGATTGCCAATATTTCTATTGTTATATTGGTTTCCTCTTGGATAATTTCCTTGATTATCTTCATTAAAGGATCTTCTTTGGTGTGGTCTATTAGTTCTGTATTGCAGATTCTTATCAAAGGTTGTTTGGACCCTAGGTCCTCCCCTTATTTCCATATGTCTATTATTGGAATATTCCCTAGATGGTACCTCTATCCAGTCTTCCCTAGTTGGTGATTGTGTTAAAGGCGGTTGTTTTACTGCCTCTGTTATCATCGGGTCACATGTATTGACCTTATTTGTATCAGGGCTATCTTGAGCAGCATTCAGATCTCTGTTTATTTTCTTAGTTTTTTTTGCAATAGTGTCATCTTTGAGTTTGTTAATTTTAGTGTATAAATGGGTACATAAACGTGCACTGTATCAGCCAATAAGATTCTATCCACTGAGCCAGCTGGGTACATAAACATGCGCTGTATCAGCCAATGAGATTCTATCCACTGAGCAAGCTGGGTACATAAATATATGCTGTATCAGCCAATGAGATTCTATCCAATGAGACGGCTGGGTACATAAATGTGCACGGTATCAGCCAATGAGATTCTATCCACTGAGCTAGCTGGGTACATAAATATGCACTGTATCAGACAATGAGATTCTATCCAATGAGACGGCTGGGTACATAAATGTACACTGTATCAGTCAATGAGATTCTATCCACTGAGCTAGCTGGGTACATAAATGTGCATTGTATTAGCCAATGAGATTCTATCCACTTAGCCAGCTGGGTACATACACATCTAATGTATCAGCCAATGAGATTCTATCCACTGAGCCGGCTGGGTACATAAACGTGCACTGTATCAGCCAATGAGATTCTATCCACTGAGCCCACTGGGTACATAAACGTGCACTTTATCAGCCAATGAGATTCTATCCACTGAGCTGGCTGGGTACATAAACGTGCTCTGTATCGGCCAATGAGATTATTTCCACTGAGCCGACTGGGTACATAAACATGCACTGTATCAGCCAATGAAATTCTATCTACTGAGCCAGCTGGGTACATAAACATGCACTGTAGCAGCTAATGAGATTCTATCTTCTGAGCCAGCTGGGTACATAAATGTGCACTGTATCAGCCAATAAGATTCTATCCACTAAGATGGTTGGGTACATAAATGTGCACTGTATCGGACAATGAGATTTTATCCACTGAGCCAGCTTGGTACATAAATGTGCACTGTATCAGCCAAGAAGATTATATTCAGTGATCTGGCTGGGTACATAAACATGCACTGTATTAACCAATAAGATTCTATCCACTGAGCCAGTGGGGTACATAAACGTGCACTGTATCAGCCAATGAGATTCTATCCACTGAGCAAGCTGGGTACATAAACATGCACTGTATCAGCTAATGATATTATATCTTCTGAGCCAGCTGGGTACATAAATGTGCACTGTATCAGCCAATAAGATTATATCCAGTGATCTGGCTGGGTACATAAACATGTACTGTATCATCCAATAAGATTCTATCCACTGAGCCAGCTGGGTACATAAATGTGCACTATATCTGCCAATGAGATTCTATCCACTGAGCCAGCTGGGTACATAAACGTGCACTGTATCAGCCAATGCGATTCTATCCACTGAGCCAGCTGAGTACATAAACGTGCACTGTATCAGCTAATGGGATTCTATCCACTGAGCCAGCTGGGTACATAAACATGCACTGTATCAGCCTATGAGATTCTATCCACTGAGCCAGCTGGGTACATAAGCATGCACTGTATCCGCCAATGAGATTCTATCCACTGTGCCAGCTGGGTACATAAAAATGCACTGTATCAACCAATAAGATTCTATCCACTTAGCCAGCTGGGTACATAAACGTGCACTGTATCAGCTAATGAGATTCTATCCACTGAGCCAGCTGGGTACATAAACATGCACTGTATTCGCCAATGAGATTCTATCCACTGTGCCAGCTGGGTACATAAAAATGCACTGTATCAGCCAATGAGATTATATCCACTGAGCTGGTCGGTTAAATAAAAATGCACTGTATCAACCAATGAGATTCTATCACCTGAGCCAGCTGGGTACATAAACATGCACTGTATCAGCCAATGAGATTCTATCCACTGAGCCAGCTGGGTACATAAATGTGCACTGTACCTGCCAATGAGATTCTATCCACTGAGCCAGTTGGGTACATAAATGTGCACTGTATCAGCCAATGAGATTCTATCCACTGAGCCAGCTGGATACATAAATGTGCACTGTATCAGCCAATGAGATTCTATCCACTGAGCCAGCTTGGCACATAAAAATGCACTTTATCAACCAATGACATTCTATCCACTTAGCCAGCTTGGTACATACACAAGTACTGTATCAGCCAATGAGATTCTATCCACTGAGCTGGTTGGGTACATAAACGTGCACTGTATCAGCCAATGAGATTCTATCCACTGAGCCGACTGGGTACATAAACATGCACTGTATCAGTCAATGAGATTCTATCCACTGAGCCAGCTGGGTACATAAACGTGCACTGTATCAGCCAATGAGATTCTATCCACTGAGCCGACTGGGTACATAAACATGCACTGTATCAGCCAATGAGATTCTATCCACTAAGTCAGCTGGGTAAATACACATGTACTGTATCAGCCAAAGAGATTCTATCCATTGAGCCGGCTGGGTACATAAAAGTGCACTGTATCAGCCAATGAGATTCTATCCACTGAGCTGGCTGGGTACATAAACATGCACTGTATCAGCCAATGAGATTTTATCCATTGACCTGGCTTGGTACATAAACATGCACTGTAGCAGCCAATGAGATTCTATCCAGTGATCTGGATGGGTACATGAACATGCACTGTATCAGCCAATGAGATTCTATCCACTGAGCCAGCTGGGTACATAAATGTGCACTGTATCTGCCAATGAGATTCTATCCACTGAGCCAGCTGGGTACATAAAACGTGCACTGTATCAGCCAATGAGATTCTATCCACTGAGCCAGCTGGGTACATAAACATGCACTGTATCAGCCAATGAGATTCTATCCACTGAGCCAGCTGGGTACATAAACATGCACTGTATCAGCCAATGAGATTCTATCCATTGAGCCAGCTGGGTACATAAGCATGCACTGTATCAACCAATGAGATTCTATCCACTTAGCCAGCTGTGTACATACACATGTATTGTATCGACCAATGAGATTCTATCCACTTAGCCAGCTGGGTACATACACATGTATTGTATCAGCCAATGAGATTATATCCACTGAGCCAGCTGGGTACATAAACATGCACTGTATCTGCCAATGAGATTCTATCAACTGAGCCAGCTGGGTACATAAACATGCACTGTATCAGCCAATGAGATTCTATCAACTGAGCCAGCTGGGTACATAAACATGCACTGTATCAGCCAATGAGATTCTATCCACTGAGCCAGCTGGGTACATAAATGTGCATGTATCAGCCAATGAGATTCTATCTACTGAGCCATCTGGGTACATAAATGTGCAGTTTATCAGCCAATTAAATTCTATCCAATGAGCCAGCTGAGTACTTAAACGTGCACTTTATCAGCCAATGAGATTCTATCCACTGAGCCAGCTGGGTACATAAATGTGCATGTATCAGCCAATGAGATTCTATGCACTGTATCAACCAATGAGATTCTATCCACTTAGCCAGCTGTGTACATACACATGTATTGTATCGACCAATGAGATTCTATCCACTTAGCCAGCTGGGTACATACACATGTATTGTATCAGCCAATGAGATTATATCCACTGAGCCAGCTGGGTACATAAACATGCACTGTATCTGCCAATGAGATTCTATCAACTGAGCCAGCTGGGTACATAAACATGCACTGTATCAGCCAATGAGATTCTATCCACTGAGCCAGCTGGGTACATAAATGTGCATGTATCAGCCAATGAGATTCTATCTACTGAGCCATCTGGGTACATAAATGTGCAGTTTATCAGCCAATTAAATTCTATCCAATGAGCCAGCTGAGTACTTAAACGTGCACTTTATCAGCCAATGAGATTCTATCCACTGAGCCAGCTGGGTACATAAATGTGCATGTATCAGCCAATGAGATTCTATCTACTGAGCCGTCTGGGTACATAAATGTGCAGTTTATCAGCCAATGAAATTCTATCCACTGAGCCAGCTGGGTACATAAATGTGAACTTTCTCTTAGTTTCAAAATTGATATAAACAGTTTTAGCGTAAAGGGACATTAGCCATAATGAGATATTAGTATACAATTTTAATTATGTGCAGTAAGGCAACTTTCTTTTTATATTCAATAAACTTATTTTTCCCACATTTTTCTGTAATTTACCTCTAAAAATTGTGGGTTTCCGAATGAGACTTGGAAGACTTGGAAGTGCGCACTGCAGACATCTGTAACTAACTGGCTTCAGTAGAACTGCAAAACAATGCTCGTTTTGTTAACAAAATGACTGTGGCTAGTTATGTCTACTCCAGTAACAAGTCCTGATTGGCTCCTCTACATAACTAAATAAGTGGAGCTTGGCTACTGAAAACCAATTGCAGCAAACACGGTGTTAGTATATTTTGAAAATGTTTAAAGTTGGATGATCTGCTAGTCAAAACAATACAATACAATATAATATGCAAGACAACAGAAATGTATCTTAATTACAAAATGCTTTCTGTCCCTTTATTCTTCTTGAATAAACAAAATGGTGCCTTTTCATTTATGTACAAGAAATTAGTTGAATTAAATATCCCTTTAAAGGGACAGGAAACCCCAACATTTTCTTTTGTGATTTGGATAGCACATACAATTTTAAACAATTCCCCAGTTTACTTCTATTATCAAATTTGCTTCGGTCTCTTGTTATCCTTTGCTGAACCCATTTAGTTAACCAATCACAAGAGACAAATGTGTACAAGGACCAATCAGCAGCTAGTTCCCACTATTGTAGGATATGTGCATATTCTTTTTCAATAAGGGATACCAAGAGAACAAAAAAATAGAATTAAGTTTCTTAAACAAAACATGCTCTATCTGAATCATGACAGTTTAATTTTGACTTTCCTATCCCTTTAATCCGTAAAGTGACAACGTTTATACGCTACCTCTAATGTTATGCCTTGGCTTGGGGATCACTCGAGCTGGTTGATCAGGAGGATTCGGCAAGGCTGGTTCATCATCCCGTAATGATATATTCATTATCATGTTGGTCGTTTCCTCGTGGTACTTTTCTCCATTTAGGTTAATTGCTACCACCTGAGTATCAATGAGCGGCAAAGCTGAGTCTTCAAACATATTGTTCATATAGATTTCCTCTCCCTCTGAATCCATGATATGAGAAATTCACACACTGACAAATGTAAAAGGACACATTATATAAATATATTAGCAACAAAAATATTACAAAAGGAAAATACTTGACTTATTTTATTTATCTATCTATCTATCTATCTATCTATCTATCTATCTATCTATCTATCTTGAACTGAACGGGAGTCACCGTGAAAATACTATCACTGGGCTCCTATAGGAGGCGCTAGAATCAGGTGTAGATAATAATACAATATTGGTGAATGAAAATATAGGAAACGGCTGGCATAGGTACAAATGACAATATTTTACACTAGTATGCCAGCATGAATAATAAATTGTGAAAAATGAACAATATAAAATAAAAATATAAAATATATACAAATCAGATGGTATATGCAACCCAATCTGGAAAGTCCAGCAAGACTCTTCAAATGTCCATCAGTGCTTGAACAGGCTGCTCTCTGTCTTCACCCAACTGGATGATGTATTCTATGATGCAAAACAAAAAACAGAAACAGAGGCGCCACATGTGTAGATCAATATAACCAGAATTCCAGTAAAGGAGTAGAATAAGGGTACTCACAAACGAGGCGGCACTCTCTTGTGCCAGTAGAGGCAGGCTGGTTTTCAACAGCAAACCAGCTGGCTGTGTGTCTCCCAGATCAATCAGGAATGCTTGTCTCCTTGGTGTCAAACACCAGCTAAAATGGAAGGAGGAGGGAGGGCTATAGTGCCCTTAGGTTACTGTGATGGGGATAGTAACACCAACGCCAGACTTATGTAAAAGTATAAAATCAGTCTTTTTATTATACACAATAAAAATACCAAATGGTATAACAGATTACAGCTGGGTGATGACAAACTATCTCCCCATGAACCATACAAGATAGCGACGCGTTTCTCGGGGAACACCCCGTTTCCTCAGGCTTGTATGTATGTTGTATGCATAAATGCCCTTTATATAGGGCTTAGTAACCTAATATTCAGATGAATCCTCCCCTTCCTTTATCCGAATTAACCTATCATGTCCTTCCTTTCCAAACACTCCCCATTGTTGTGAAGTTGTAACAATAATTAGTTCTAATCATGTATCGTGATTGAAATTGATATCGTACAAATTCATATGCCTATGTGTCACTAATGGTAATATGTAAAAAAGCACTTGGATCGTTAATAACCGATCTCGATCTCAATATAATTGTAATGTGCAAACTGAACATAAGTTCCAAAACATAACCAATAGGGTTACAGCTATATCGAGGGCCTGTTCCAACATTGCGATCCCATTGGTTCCACTCTCGGTTGTATGGCATTGCAATCCCATTGGTTATGCTATGGACTGTGTATTGTGTTGATCACATGACAAAATGTCATGCGGTCAATAGTGTGGCTGATAGCTGTAACATAATATTGTCATGACGTAATGTCATGTGATCGGGGGTGTGCCCAATTGCTGTTGCCGTCGTTCCGACATCACTGCGGAATGACGCATGTTTACCTGATCGCTACGACCAAAATTGGTCGTAGCGATCAGGTAAACATGCGTCATTCCGCAGTGATGTCGGAACGACGGCAACAGCAATTGGGCACACCCCCGATCACATGACATTACGTCATGACAATATTATGTTACAGCTATCAGCCACACTATTGACCGCATGACATTTTGTCATGTGATCAACACAATACACAGTCCATAGCATAACCAATGGGATTGCAATGCCATACAACCGAGAGTGGAACCAATGGGATCGCAATGTTGGAACAGGCCCCCGATATAGCTGTAACCCTATTGGTTATGTTTTGGAACTTATGTTCAGTTTGCACATTACAATTATATTGAGATCGAGATCGGTTATTAACGATCCAAGTGCTTTTTTACATATTACCATTAGTGACACATAGGCATATGAATTTGTACGATATCAATTTCAATCACGATACATGATTAGAACTAATTATTGTTACAACTTCACAACAATGGGGAGTGTTTGGAAAGGAAGGACATGATAGGTTAATTCGGATAAAGGAAGGGGAGGATTCATCTGAATATTAGGTTACTAAGCCCTATATAAAGGGCATTTATGCATACAACATACATACAAGCCTGAGGAAACGGGGTGTTCCCCGAGAAACGCGTCGCTATCTTGTATGGTTCATGGGGAGATAGTTTGTCATCACCCAGCTGTAATCTGTTATACCATTTGGTATTTTTATTGTGTATAATAAAAAGACTGATTTTATACTTTTACATAAGTCTGGCGTTGGTGTTACTATCCCCATCACAGTAACCTAAGGGCACTATAGCCCTCCCTCCTCCTTCCATTTTAGCCGGTGTTTGACACCAAGGAGACAAGCATTCCTGATTGATCTGGGAGACACACAGCCAGCTGGTTTGCTGTTGAAAACCAGCCTGCCTCTACTGGCACAAGAGAGTGCCGCCTCGTTTGTGAGTACCCTTATTCTACTCCTTTACTGGAATTCTGGTTATATTGATCTACACATGTGGCGCCTCTGTTTCTGTTTTTTGTTTTGCATCATATCTATCTATCTTTCAATCTATCTATCTATCTATCTATCTCTATGTCTATCTTTGTCTATTTCAGGATGAATCCTGATTTAGTGCTCTTGGAACCTAGAGGAATAGATAACATTGACAGAAAATCAATCTTTGTGCTTTTAAAAAGTTTATAATTTGCTTAAATTCTAAATGGATAGTTTTGTTTATTTTTACATTATTCAAGTTGCTGTTAATAATTTGGGCTGTTGTATTGGCATATTTACAGTAATATTGTGTATGTATATGAGTGTGTGTGCATGTGGGCGTGCATTTGTTGGTATGCGCTTGTGTGAGTGTGCGTGTGTAGGGTTGCCACCTCGGCACCTTATGAGTTACACATGCTGCAGGGTGTGCAAGGAGGAACATGAATAGTGCTATCCAGGGTCACTATTCATGTGCTGTTTAGGTGTGCAATGCATGTTCCCCTCTGCTTACCCTGCAGCATGTGTAACTCATAAGTGTCCAAGAAAACATGGCCGAGGTGGCAACCCTATGAGTGTGTGTGTTTGTGTGTATATATGTGGATGTGTATATTTATGTGTATATGTATGTGTGTATGTGTATGTATGTATATGTGTGCGTGTATGTATGCGTGTAAATATGTGAGTGTGTATGTATCTGTGTGCGTGTATTTATGTGTGTATGTATGTATAAATGTGTGTGTATGTATGTGTGTACGTGTGTTTATATATGTATATATGTGTGTGTATGTATGTGTGTACATGTGTGTATATATGTATGTATGTGTGTACGTGTGTATATATATATGTATGTATGTGTGTACGTGTGTGTATATATGTGTGTATGTATGTGTGTACGTGTGTGTATATATGTATGTATGTGTGTACGTGTGTATATATATATATATGTATGTATGTGTGTACGTGTGTGTATATATGTGTGTATGTATGTGTGTACGTGTGTGTATATATGTATGTATGCGTGTATGTGCATGTATGTATGTATCTGTATGTATGTGTGTACGTGTGTGTAAATATGTATGTATGTGTGTATGTGCATGTATGTATGTATCTGTGTGTATGTATGTGTGTACGTTTGTGTAAATATGTATGTATGTATCTGTGTGTATGTATGTGTGTACGTGTGTGTAAATGTGTATGTATGTGTGTACGTGTGTGTAAATATGTATGTGTGTATGTGCATGTATGTATGTATCTGTGTGTATGTATGTTTGTACGTGTGTGTAAATATGTATGTATGTATGTGTATGTATGTATGTGTGTACATGTGTGTATGTATATGTGTGTATGTATGTGTGTACTTGTGTATATATGTATATATGTGTGTATGTATGTGTGTACATGTATGTATGTATGTGTGTACGTGTGTGTAAATATGTATGTATGTGTGTATGTGCATGTATGTATGTATCTGTATGTATGTATGTGCATACGTACGTGTGTGTAAATATGTATGTATGTGTATGTATGTATCTGTGTGTATGTATGTGTGTACGTGTGTGTAAATATGTATGTATGTGTATGTATGTATCTGTGTGTATGTATGTGTGTATGTGTGTACATGTGTGTATGTATGTGTGTGTGTATGTATGTGTGTACTTGTGTATATATGTATATATGTGTGTATGTATGTATCTGTGTGTATGTATGTGTGTACGTGTGTACATGTATGTATGTATGTATGTGTGTACATGTATGTATGTAGGTGTGTACATGTATGTATGTGTGTACATGTATGTATATATGTATGTGTGTACATGTATGTATGTATGTGTGTACATGTGTGTGTGTACTTGTGCATATATGTATGTATGTGTGTGTATGTATGTGTGTACGTGTGTACATGTATGTATGTATGTGTGTACATGTATGTATGTATGTGTGTACATGTATGTATGTATGTGTGTGTGTACATGTGTGTGTGTACTTGTGTATGTATGTATGTATGTATGTATGTATGTATGTGTGTGTATGTATGTGTGTACGTGTATGTATGTATCTCTGTGTACGTGTTTAGGCTAGAGTCAAGCAGTCTGGTTAAGATTACACGTGTTTCTTACAGTTTTGGACAGCAGCCCACTCATTAGCATAACAGCTCCAGGCTGCCAAAAACAACAGCTCCTGTTACTCCTGAGAACTTGGAGTGTAAATAATTAGTCATGTAATCAGTTTTTAGGATCCTAAACCCTGAGAGTTATTAGGCACACCTGTGTGTTAGCCAGTTAACCCTTAGTGTGCAAGCCCATAATATGCCTATCATAAATAAAATGCTGTACTCTTACCCAGGGATGATTCACCCCATAAGGGTACAAAACGCTGACCAAAGGTGAAGAGCACAGATGAGGACTCTCACCCTCTGCTACCTATATCTTTATTTTTTAGCCCCTTCTCCCCCTCTCCCCTCCCTCCTTTCCCTGCGAGGACTACTGGTTGTGTATAAAAGATAATAGCTGGCGCTTTTGAGGTATGGGGGTGTGACTGTAATGAATGAGAGTACGTGTCACTACTGCCAGTGATGTCACCTAGTTTATCCAGTTCTTACCCAGTACCCATGTGCTACAGAATCAGATTAAAAATAATGACCCTAGTAGTCCCCCTTAGCCCATAAGAATCGTTCTCTCACCTTTTATAGATCCAAGGTTTAGAGCTCAAACCCCCTCAAGAAACCCACAACACATCTGAAACCACAATAACCTTCCTCTTAGCTCCTTATTGCACCTAGTTCCACAACACAACCTCCATACACCTATATCCCCAGATGCTAACTACCCTTCCTCCAGTTTAAAGCCATGTGATATTAGGGCTTTTTACAAATAAAAAATGACAAAGAATGATGCTAAATCTTTATGTATAGCCATGAAATCCACTTGTGCGCTGAAAACATTCATGTGAGATCAGTTAAACCTGACTAAATGTCCAGCTCTCCATAAAACTGTTTTTGACCTACTTTAAAAAGAACCAACTGGCTCTGGCCCATTAGGGACCAATATAAATGAGCTCCCACATATCAACCAATCACTGCACAGCATGTAGGCGTGTCAGGGTTCTGCATTCTATGGAATATACTCCAGACTCTCTTGGAGGAGGGGAATATCTACAGATTTCAGAGTTATAGGGACATGAAACCCAAAAACGTTCTTTTGTGATTCAGACAGAGCAGACACATTTAAAAAAGTTTTTAATTTACTTTTACTATCAAATTTGTTTCACTCCTATGGTATTCTTTGTTGAAGACATACCTAGGTAGGTGGGGAGCATTATGTGGCAGGAAATAGTGCTTGCCCATCTGCTGCCATATAGTGTTGCAGACTCATGTTCAGTTTAATATACTTTTAGATGTTTAAAATACATTAAATTAATAAACCCACACATTTTCAGCTGGTCGGAAATGCCCTATTTTTTAAATAAAGCCAAAAAGTTCTTGCTAATTATAATACATTATACACTTATGGAATTTGACACCTAAAGGCACTCGATAAAGCCCTGAACTGGCCTTTTGACATTTGCAACTAATTTGGACTCACTCTATAATGTTGCACATGTGCAAGACACACTGGAATAGTTACAGAAGACATTTTATAGGTGTATTTGTATACATGGTCATTAAAGCTCTATTCATCGCCATTGTACAGGGAGTGCAGAATTATTAGGCAAGTTGTATTTTTGAGGATTCATTTTATTATTGAACAACAACCATGTTCTCAATGAACCCAAAAAACTCATTAATATCAAAGCTGAATAGTTTTGGAAGTAGTTTTTAGATTGTTTTTAGTTTTAGCTATTTTAGGGGGATATCTGTGTGTGCAGGTGACTATTACTGTGCATAATTATTAGGCAACTTAACAAAAAACAAATATATACCCATTTCAATTATTTATTTTTACCAGTGAAACCAATATAACATCTCAACATTCACAAATATACATTTCTGACATTCAAAAACAAAACAAAAACAAATCAGTGACCAATATAGCCACCTTTCTTTGCAAGGACACTCAAAAGCCTGCCATCCATGGATTCTGTCAGTGTTTTGATCTGTTCACCATCAACATTGCGTGCAGCAGCAACCACAGCCTCCCAGACACTGTTCAGAGAGGTGTACTGTTTTCCCTCCTTGTAAATCTCACATTTGATGATGGACCACAGGTTCTCAATGGGGTTCAGATCAGGTGAACAAGGAGGCCATGTCATTAGATTTTCTTCTTTTATACCCTTTCTTGCCAGCCACGCTGTGGAGTACTTGGACGCATGTGATGGAGCATTGTCCTGCATAAAAATCATGTTTTTCTTGAAGGATGCAGACTTCTTCCTGTACCACTGCTTGAAGAAGGTGTCTTCCAGAAACTGGCAGAAGGACTGGGAGTTGAGCTTGACTCCATCCTCAACCCTAAAAGGCCCCACAAGCTCATCTTTGATGATACCAGCCCAAACCAGTACTCCACCTCCACCTTGCTGGCGTCTGAGTCGGACTGGAGCTCTCTGTCCTTTACCAATCCAGCCACGGGCCCATCCATCTGGCCCATCAAGACTCACTCTCATTTCATCAGTCCATAAAACCTTAGAAAAATCAGTCTTGAGATATTTCTTGGCCCAGTCTTGACGTTTCAGCTTGTGTGTCTTGTTCAGTGGTGGTCGTCTTTCAGCCTTTCTTACCTTGGCCATGTCTCTGAGTATTGCACACCTTGTGCTTTTGGGCACTCCAGTGATGTTGCAGCTCTGAAATATGGCCAAACTGGTGGCAAGTGGCATCTTGGCAGCTGCACGCTTGACTTTTCTCAGTTCATGGGCAGTTATTTTGCGCCTTGGTTTTTCCACACGCTTCTTGCGACCCTGTTGACTATTTTGAATGAAACGCTTGATTGTTCGATGATCACGCTTCAGAAGCTTTGCAATTTTAAGAGTGCTGCATCCCTCTGCAAGATATCTCACTATTTTTGACTTTTCTGAGCCTGTCAAGTCCTTCTTTTGACCCATTTTGCCAAAGGAAAGGAAGTTGCCTAATAATTATGCACACCTGATATAGGGTGTTGATGTCATTAGACCACACCCCTTCTCATTACAGAGATGCACATCACCTAATATGCTTAATTGGTAGTAGGCT
Organism: Bombina bombina; assembly: GCF_027579735.1. Lineage (NCBI taxonomy): Eukaryota > Metazoa > Chordata > Amphibia > Anura > Bombinatoridae > Bombina > Bombina bombina. Next base: position 30,725,000 of record NC_069509.1, read on the forward strand.
TTCAAGCCTATACAGCTTGGAGTAAGACAACATGCATAAAGAGGATGATGTGGTCAAAATACTCATTTGCCTAATAATTCTGCACTCCCTGTATAGTCCGTCTGCAGTGGACAGGACACACTTTCACATTTGTATATGTAAATTTACATACGTATATGTGTTTAATACCAGATATCCAGTACAGCTAAAGGAATTCTCAGGAAAAGTGAGAAAACGGAAATCAGGTCCCCGACATCTAGAAATAGCATGTAGCAATCACATTCTGTAAATGTATGTTACTAATTCACATTCGCATTGTCATGATTGTCACTTTCAGCACCGGCATATTCATAAATAGGATTTCAAATGGAATTGCATCCTTGTGACCAATCTTGCAAATGGTCCTGAGCCTTTGTGACCGCAAAGACAAAACCTTGTCATGGGTGGTTTCCATTATTGAAAGGCTGCCATGAAGGTGGGATTCTCTTTCAAAGTCTGGTAACAAAGATGCTGTTCCTTTTGAAAGCCCATATAAGAAGGTGCAATTTGGTTTACAAGCACAATATTTTTATGTCTGCTTCCTTCTAATAGAAACCCATACTGTTCTTCTTGTCAGATGTATATCTCACCAAACTGGAAAACAGTGCTTTCTCAATCAACAATTGGAAATATTGAAAATTACAATACTTTCAAAATATTAAACATGCCCAGTACACCCATTACGTATACCCATTATGCCCAGGTACAAATGGAATTTTTTACCAGTGATCATGATGGATTCAGTTTACAATAGGTCAATCTCATATGTGTAAATGATTTCCCTTAACACTGTACGAGGGGTTAATTCATACAAACTGTAATGAAACATTAAGATATATGAAAGGGCCATTGTACATAATCAGTTTTGGTTGGATTCACAGTTTTGATCCAGATAAATACTTAGCAAAAACACATTTTTTAAAGCGTTTCTATTGAAAACTCTTTAGCGACTGTGGGCTTTTAGCTGCCAAATCCATTATGGATTGTAATTACTAGAAAAATACGCTTCCTATATTGTCCAAAACCAAGTTAGTAGCTGGTGTCAAAAATATAAGTCAACCCCATAGTGTTAATATTTCACTGTCCATTGTTAATGTATTTCATTTTTTTGCTACTTATCACAAGCACCTTTTAGTAAAAATACCAGGGGCACAACTATCATTAGTGCAGCAGGTGCAGTCGCAAGTGCTGGGGGCCCATAGCAGCCAGTCTATACATGTGCAGAATGTATACAATCTTAATGCAGGGGAAGTCTTTTATTAGTGTGGCTGCAGGTCTATCTATCTGTCTATCCTCAATACCATTATACAGAGCAGCATGTATATTAATACTATTACTCACTACTGATCAGCATGTATATTAATTCTATTACTCACTACTGAGCAGCATGTATATTAATACTATTACTCACTACAGAGCAGCATGTATACTAATAATATTACTTACTACAGAGCAGCATGTATATTAATACTATTACTCACTACAGAGCAGCATGTATATTAATACTATTACTCACTACTGATCAGCATGTATATTAATACTATTACTCACTACTGATCAGCATGTATATTAATACTATTACTCACTACTGATCAGCATGTATATTAATTCTATTACTCACTACTGAGCAGCATGTATATTAATACTATTACTCACTACAGAGCAGCATGTATATTAATAATATTACTTACTACAGAACAGCATGTATATTAATACTATTACTCACTACAGAGCAGCATGTATATTAAAACTATTACTCACTACAGAGCAGCATGTATATTAATACTATTACTCGCTACAGAGCAGCATGTATATTAATAATATTACTCACTACAGAGCAGCATGTATATTAATACTATTACTCACTACAGAGCAGCATGTATATTAATAATATTACTTACTACAGAGCAGCATGTATATTAATACTATTACTCACTACAGAGCAGCATGTATATTAATACTATTACTCACTACAGAGCAGCATGTATATTAATACTATTACTCACTACTGAGCAGCATGTATATTAATTCTATTACTCATTACAGAGCAGCATGTATATTAATACTATTACTTACTACAGAGCAGCATGCATATTAATACTATTACTCACTACTGAGCAGCATGTATATTAAAACTATTACTCACTACAGAGCAGCATGTATATTAATACTATTACTCGCTACAGAGCAGCATGTATATTAATACTATTACTCGCTACAGAGCAGCATGTATATTAATACTATTACTCGCTACAGAGCAGCATGTATATTAATACTATTACTCACTACAGAGCAGCATGTATATTAATACTATTACTCGCTACAGAGCAGCATGTATATTAATACTATTACTCACTACAGAGTAGCATGTATATTAATACTATTACTCACTACAGAGCAGCATGTATATTAATACTATTACTCGCTACAGAGCAGCATGTATATTAATACTATTACTCGCTACAGAGCAGCATGTATATTAATACTATTACTCGCTACAGATCAGCATGTATATTAATACTATTAGTCGCTACTGAGCAGCATGTATATTAATACTATTACTCGCTACAGAGCAGCATGTATATTAATACTATTACTCGCTACAGAGCAGCATGTATATGAATACTATTACTCACTACAGAGCAGCATGTATATTAATACTATTACTCGCTACAGAGCAGCATGTATATTAATACTATTACTCACTACTGATCAGCATGTATATTAAAACTATTACTCACTACTGAGCAGCATGTATATTAATACTATTACTCGCTACAGAGCAGCCTGTATATTAATACTATTACTCACTACAGAGCAGCATGTATATTAATACTATTACTCGCTACTGATCAGCATGTATATTAATACTATTACTCACTACAGAGCAGCATGTATATTCATACTATTACTCACTACTGATCAGCATGCATATTAATACTATTACTCACTACAGAGCAGCATGTATATTAATACTATTACTCACTACTGATCAGCATGTATATTAATACTATTACTCACTACTGAGCAGCATGTATATTAATACTATTACTCGCTACAGAGCAGCCTGTATATTAATACTATTACTCGCTACAGAGCAGCATGTATATTAATACTATTACTCACTACAGAGCAGCCTGTATATTAATACTATTACTCACTACAGAGCAGCATGTATATTAATACTATTACCCACTACAGATCAGCAAGTATATTAATACTATTACTCACTACAGATCAGCATGTATATTAATACTATTACTCGCTACAGAGCAGCATGTATATTAATACTATTACTCGCTACAGAGCAGCATGTATATTAATACTATTACTCGCTACAGATCAGCATGTATATTAATACTATTACTCGCTACAGTGCAGCGTGTATATTAATACTATTACTCACTACAGATCAGCATGTATATTAATACTATTACTCGCTACAGAGCAGCATGTATATTAATACTATTACTCGCTACAGAGCAGCATGTATATTAATACTATTACTCGCTACAGAGCAGCATGTATATTAATACTATTACTCGCTATAGAGCAGCCTGTATATTAATACTATTACTCGCTACAGAGCAGCATGTATATTAATACTATTACTCGCTACAGAGCAGCCTGTATATTAATACTATTACTCGTTATAGAGCAGCATGCATAGTAATACTATTACTCACTACTGATCAGCATGTATATTAATACTATTACTCATTACAGAGCAGCATGTATATTAATACTATTACTCACTACAGAGCAGCATGTATATTAATACTATTACTCGCTACAGAGCAGCATGTATATTAATACTATTACTCGCTATAGAGCAGCCTGTATATTAATACTATTACTCGCTACAGAGCAGCATGTATATTAATACTATTACTCACTACAGAGCAGCATGTATATTAATACTATTACTCGCTATAGAGCAGCCTGTATATTAATACTATTACTCGTTATAGAGCAGCATGCATAGTAATACTATTACTCACTACTGATCAGCATGTATATTAATACTATTACTCACTACAGAGCAGCATGTATATTAATACTATTACTCACTACAGAGCAGCATGTATATTAATACTATTACTCACTACAGAGCAGCATGTATATTAATACTATTACTCGCTATAGAGCAGCATGTATATTAATACTATTACTCGCTACTGAGCAGCATGTATATTAATACTATTAGTCGCTACTGAGCAGCATGTATATTAATACTATTACTCGCTACTGAGCAGCATGTATATTAATACTATTAGTCGCTACTGAGCAGCATGTATATTAATACTATTACTCACTACTGATCAGCATGTATAGTAATACTATTACTCACTACAGAGCAGCATGTATATTAATACTATTACTCGCTATAGAGCAGCCTGTATATTAATACTATTACTCGCTATAGAGCAGCATGCATAGTAATACTATTACTCACTACTGATCAGCATGTATATTAATACTATTACTCACTACAGAGCAGCATGTATATTAATACTATTACTCACTACAGAGCAGCATGTATATTAATACTATTACTCGCTATAGAGCAGCATGTATATTAATACTATTACTCGCTACTGAGCAGCATGTATATTAATACTATTAGTCGCTACTGAGCAGCATGTATATTAATACTATTACTCGCTACTGAGCAGTCTGTATATTAATACTATTACTCGCTATAGAGCAGCATGTATATTAATACTATTAGTCGCTACTGAGCAGCATGTATATTAATACTATTACTCACTACTGATCAGCATGTATATTAATACTATTACTCACTACAGAGCAGCATGTATATTAATACTATTACTCACTACAGAGCAGCATGTATATTAATACTATTACTCGCTACTGAGGGACATAAAAACCCAAAATGTTTCTTTTGTGATTCATATAGACCAGGGGTGCTCAACCTTCGTGCTGCAGATGTCTTGGAACTACATTTCCCATGATACTGAGCCAGTGGATGCTTAGTGTCTGAGCATTATGGGAAATATAGTTCCAAAACCTCTGGAGCACCAAGGATGAGCACCTCTGAGATAGACCATACAATTATATGCAACTTTCAAATTTACTTCTGTTAGCTAATTTGTTTCATTCTTGTGGTATCTTTTTTTTTGTAAGAAGCAGCCATGCACCAGTGGGAGCTAGCTGAACACATTGGGTGAACTAGTGACATAAAGCATATATGTGCAGCCACCAATCAGCAGCTCCTAAGCCTACCTAGGTATACTTTTTTTATCAAAGGATACCAAGAGAACAAAACAAATGACAATGGCTATTTTTACATTTCTGCGGTGTTTGTGTTTAGCTGTAATTTTCCTCTTACTCATTTACTGTACCCACAGATATTATATACCGTTTTTCTCGCCATTAAATGGACTTTCTAAAGATACCATTATTTTCATCATGTCTTATAATTTACTACAAAAAAAATAATAAAATATGAGGACAAAATGGAAAAAAACACACTTTTTCTAACTTTGACCCCCAAAATCTGTTACACATCTACAATCACCAAAAAACACCCATGCTAAATAGTTTCTAAATTTTGTCCTGAGTTTAGAAATACCCAATGTTTACATGTTCTTAGCTTTTTTTGCAAGTTATAGGGCCATAAATACAAGTAGCACTTCGCTATTTCCAAACCACTTTTTTTCAAAATTAGCGCTAGTTACATTGGAACCCTGATATCTGTCAGGAATACCTGAATATCCCATGACATGTATATATTTTTTGTTAGAAGACAACCCAAAGTATTGATCTAGGCACATTTTGGTATATTTTATTCCACCATTTCACCGCCAAATGCGAGCAAATAAAAAAAAAACTTTACATTTTTCACAATTTTAGGTTTCTCACTGAAATTATTTACAAACAGCTTGTGCTATTATGGCACAAATTGTTGTAAAAGCTTCTTTGGGATCCCCTTTGTTCAGAAATAGCAGACTTATATGGCTTTGGCATTGCTTTTTGGTAATTAGAAGGCCGCTAAATGCTGCTGCGCACCACACGTAAATTATGCCCAGCAGTGAAGGGGTTAATTAGGTAGGTTGTATGGAGCTTGCAGGGTTAATTTTAGCTTTAGGGTAGAGATCAGCCTCCCACCTGACACATCCCACCCCCTGATCCCTCCCAAACAGCTCTCTTCCCTCCCCCACCCCACAAATGTCCCCGCCATCTTAAGTACTGGCAGAAAGTCAGTAAAAAAAATAAAATATTTTAGCTGTGATGGACTCCTGCCTTAGCCCCAACCTCCATGATCCCCCCCCCCCAGCTCTCTAAACCTCTCCCCTATCTAATTGCGGCCATCTTGGGTACTGGCAGCTGTCTGCCAGTACCCAATTTGCCCAAAAACAAAAGTATTTTTTTTCTCTTTTGCTTTTTTTTGGGGTTTTCTGTAGTGTAGCAGCCCCCCACAATACCCCTACCCCCCTCCCCCTCCCAGATCCTTTTATATTATTTAAAAAAAAATCTTTCCCCCCCCTTCCCTCCTCATTGGTGTCAGTGGCCAGCTAATGCGCGCGCACACGCACGCGCGCCCCCCGCACGCTCCCGGCACCCGGCGTGCACATTGCACTTCTAGGAACCGGATGCCGGGTAGCGATGGGCTGCCTACCCGCCTCCCTGTTGCGCTCCCACCCACCAACGAACCGGCACCATCGCTACCGGTGCAGAGAGGGCCACAGAGTGGCCCTCTCTGCATCGGAGTCTTCTAAAAAGGTATTGCAGGATGCCTCCATATGGAGGCATCACTGCAATACCCTGAGAGCTGCTGGAAGCGATTGCGATCGCTTCCAGCACTCTCTTAGACAACTGACGTACCAGGTACGTCCATTGTCATTAACTACTTGTTAATGCATGACGTACCTGGTACGTCAGTTGTCATTAAGGGGTTAAAGGTGAAACAATTAAAGGGACAGGGAAACCAATTTCTTTTTTATGATTTAGATAGAGCTGCACCTTTCTAATTTACTTCTATTATTGCATCTTCTTTGTTCTTTTGGATTCTTTTGTTGAAAATCAGGGACAAAAACTTAGGTGCGTGCACATCTCTGGAGCACTAGATGGCAGCAGTTTTGCATGCATTTAATACATTTGCAAGAGCACTAGATGGCAGCAGTGTTGCATGCATTTAATACATTTGCAAGAGCAATAGATGGCAGCAGTTTTGCATGCATTTAATACATTTGCAAGAGCAATAGATGGCAGCAGTTTTGCATGCATTTAATACATTTGCAAGAGCACTAGATGGCAGCAGTTTTGCATGCATTTAATACATTTGCAAGAGCACTAGATGGCAGCAGTTTTGCATGCATGTTATACATTTGCAAGAGCACTAGATGGCAGCAGTTTTGCATGCATTTTATACATTTGCAAGAGCACTAGATGGCAGCAGTTTTGCATGCATTTAATACATTTGCAAGAGCACTAGATGGCAGCAGTTTTGCATGCATTTTATACATTTGCAAGAGCACTAGATGGCAGCAGTTTTATAACAATGTTATACATTAGCAAGAGCACTAGATGGCAGCAGTTTTGCATGCATTTTATACATTTGCAAGAGCTCTAGATGGCAGCAGTTTTGCATGCATTTTATACATTTGCAAGAGCACTAGATGGCAGCAGTTTTGCATGCATTTAATACATTTGCAAGAGCACTAGATGGCAGCAGTTTTATAATAATGTTATAGATTAGCAAGAGCACTAGATGGCAGCAGTTTTATAACAATGTTATACATTAGCAAGAGCACTAGATGGCAGCAGTTTTATAACAATGTTATACATTAGCAAGAACACTAGATGGCAACAGTTTTATAACAATGTTATACATTAGCAAGAGCATTAGATGGCAGCAGTTTTATAACAATGTTATACATTAGCAAGAGCACTAGATGGCAGCAGTTTTATAACAATGTTATACATTAGCAAGAGCACTAGATGGCAGCAGTTTTATAACAATGTTATACATTAGCAAGAGCACTAGATGGCAGCAGTTTTGCATGCATGTTATACATTTGCAAGAGCACTAGATGGCAGCAGTTTTGCATGCATGTTATACATTTGCAAGAGCACTAGATGGCAGCAGTTTTGCATGCATGTTATACATTTGCAAGAGCACTAGATGGCAGCACTATTTCCTGAGAGACACCTCCCTAGGTTTCTATTCAACAAAGAACAACATAGGAATGAAGCAAATTTGATAATAGAAGTAAATTGGAAACATTTTATGCTCTGAATCACAAAAGAACATGTTTGTGCTTCATATCACTTTAATGAGTGTCTGTTCTTTTGGGATTTAGACAGAGCATAGAATTTTAAATACGTTTCCATTTTACTTCAAATTTGCTTTGTTCCCTGGATATTCTGTGTTAAAGTGACAATGTAGCCAAAAAAATTCTTTCATGATTCAGATAGAGCATGTACTTGTAAGCAACTTTCTAATTTACTTCTATTATCAATTTTTCTTCATTCTCTTGCAATCTTTATTTGAAAAGAAGGCATCTCAGCTAAGGAGCCAGCAAATTGTGGGTTCAGAACCATGGACAGCACTTGTTTTAAGGTGCTGTCCAATCAGCAAGGACAACCCAGGTTGTTCACCTAAAATGGGCCGGCATCTAAACTTACATTCTTGCTTTTCAAATAAATATAACAAGAAAATGAAGACAATTTGATAATAGGAGTAAATTAGAAAGTTGCTTAAAATTGTATGCTCTATCTGAATCACAAAAGAACATTTTTGGCTACAGTGTCCCTTTAAAGAGATACCTAGGTAGGCATCTAGAACAGTATATGGCAGGAAATAGTGCTGCCATCTAGTGCTCTTGCAAATGGATAACATTATTGCAAAACTGCTGACGTATAGTGCTCCAGAAATGGGCAGCAGTTTTATAACAATGTTATACATTAGCAAGAACACTAGATGGCAACAGTTTTATAACAATGTTATACATTAGCAAGAGCATTAGATGGCAGCAGTTTTATAACAATGTTATACATTAGCAAGAGCACTAGATGGCAGCAGTTTTATAACAATGTTATACATTAGCAAGAGCACTAGATGGCAGCAGTTTTATAACAATGTTATACATTAGCAAGAGCACTAGATGGCAGCAGTTTTGCATGCATGTTATACATTTGCAAGAGCACTAGATGGCAGCAGTTTTGCATGCATGTTATACATTTGCAAGAGCACTAGATGGCAGCAGTTTTGCATGCATGTTATACATTTGCAAGAGCACTAGATGGCAGCACTATTTCCTGAGAGACACCTCCCTAGGTTTCTATTCAACAAAGAACAACATAGGAATGAAGCAAATTTGATAATAGAAGTAAATTGGAAACATTTTATGCTCTGAATCACAAAAGAACATGTTTGTGCTTCATATCACTTTAATGAGTGTCTGTTCTTTTGGGATTTAGACAGAGCATAGAATTTTAAATACGTTTCCATTTTACTTCAAATTTGCTTTGTTCCCTGGATATTCTGTGTTAAAGTGACAATGTAGCCAAAAAAATTCTTTCATGATTCAGATAGAGCATGTACTTGTAAGCAACTTTCTAATTTACTTCTATTATCAATTTTTCTTCATTCTCTTGCAATCTTTATTTGAAAAGAAGGCATCTCAGCTAAGGAGCCAGCAAATTGTGGGTTCAGAACCATGGACAGCACTTGTTTTAAGGTGCTGTCCAATCAGCAAGGACAACCCAGGTTGTTCACCTAAAATGGGCCGGCATCTAAACTTACATTCTTGCTTTTCAAATAAATATAACAAGAAAATGAAGACAATTTGATAATAGGAGTAAATTAGAAAGTTGCTTAAAATTGTATGCTCTATCTGAATCACAAAAGAACATTTTTGGCTACAGTGTCCCTTTAAAGAGATACCTAGGTAGGCATCTAGAACAGTATATGGCAGGAAATAGTGCTGCCATCTAGTGCTCTTGCAAATGGATAACATTATTGCAAAACTGCTGACGTATAGTGCTCCAGAAATGGGCAGGCTCCTAAGCTTATATCCCTGCTTTTCAACAAAAGATACAAAGGAACAAAGGCAATATTTTACTTTGATGTTGCTTTAAATACATCAACTTTGATGTACTTGCTACAGTTTAGTATACAAGCAATCTGCTCTCATGTAATAAGGTATCATTATCACATGTATCATGTATACAATCTGCTCTCATATTATAAGGTATCATTTCTTCCCTTACCTGCGTAGTGTACAGTCCAGTTATACGGTGCTTGCAGTTCTCCAGGTCTTGTAGTTCCCTGGTGCTTGCAGTTCCCCGGTGCTTGCAGTTCTCCAGTGCTTGCGGTTCTCCGGTGCTTGCAGTTCTGCGGTGCTTGCAGTTCTCCGGTGCTTGCAATTCCCTGGTGCTTGCAGTTCTCCAGGGCTTGTAGTTCTCCGGGTCTTGTAATTCCCCGGTGCTTGCAGTTCTTCGGTGCTTGCTGTTATCCGGTGCTTGCAGTTCCCCGGTGCTTGCAGTTCTGCAGTGCTTGCTATTCTCCGGTGCTTGCAGTCCCGTGGTCCTTGCAGTTCTGCGGTGCTTGCTGTTCTCCGGTGCTTGCAGTTCCCCGGTGCTTGCAGTTCTGCAGTGCTTGCTATTCTCCGGTGCTTGCAGTCCTGCGGTCCTTGCAGTTCTGCGGTGCTTGCAGTTCTCCGGTGCTTGCAGTTCCCTTGCAGTTCTCCGGGTCTTGTAGTTCTGTGGTGCTTGCAGTTCCCCCGGTGCTTGCTGTTCTCCGGTGCTTGCAGTCCCGATGTCCTTGCAGTTCTGCGGTGCTTGCAGTTCTCCGGGTCTTGCAGTCCCGTGGTCCTTGCAGTTCTGCGGTGCTTGCTGTACTCAGGTGCTTGCAGTTCCCTTGCGGTTCTCCGGGTCTTGTAGTTCTGCGGTGCTTGCAGTTCTCCGGAGCTTGCAGTTCCCTTGCAGTTCTCCGGGTCTTGCAGTCCCGTGGTCCTTGCAGTTCTGCGGTGCTTGCTGTTCTCCGGTGCTTGCAGTCCCGCGGTGCTTGCAGTTCTCAGGTGCTTGCAGTTCCCTTGCAGTTCTCTGGGTCTTGTAGTTCTGCGGTGCTTGCAGTTCCACGGTGCTTGCAGTTCTCCAGTGTTTGCAGTTCTGCGGTGCTTGCAGTTTTCCGGGGGTTGCAGTTCTGCAGTGCTTGCGGTTCTCCGGGGGTTGCAGTTCTCTGGTGCTTGTAGTTCTCCGGTGCAGCTTTCTCTTCTCTGTGCAAGTCTATGGATGTCAGGATTCTCACCTGTCAGTGAGATGATCTAGTATAAAATACGGATTGTGCTGCAGAGATACGTCACGCATAAAAAATCTTATCAGATACATCACACTCAGTATTCAGGTGACCCAGAGGGGAAACAGCTAATTTATGGCATACATTTAAATCTCTCTTTAATATTATGCTCAGCACTAAGTATATTACTACATAAAGCTTCTGACACAGCACCTTTCCCATGAGCTACGTCAGGTGTATATTTTGTTGTTGGCTAACTAGGTATGTGCCTAGGGCAGCAAGTTACTGAGGGGGCAGCAAATGCTGAGCGGTATTTCTTATGGTCTGATACCTTCTCACTCCTGTAGTCTGCAGATGTTTTATTTATTCATTTTATTACAAATCAGTGATCTCTGGAAAATTCATGACCCCTCAATATCTCTCTGGCTTCGAGTTGTGAGAATTATATGAGGCAAATGTGAGCTAAAGCTGTTGGTTGGACAAAATATTTTTTTACTGCCTAGGGCAGCACAAAATTTAAATACACCACTTAGCTGTGTTGGTGTTTAACAATCACTTACATTTTATACAATGACAGAGCCGCATACTGGCAGAGTGTACAGTCTTTGTGGTTGAGTACAATTTGACGATCTTATCATTAGTGCTTTTCAGAGGATCAGAAAGTGGGTTTTACATTTTAGGCCCTAGTTTAATATACAAATTTACAACATACACTTACACACTCACTCATACATGTATACATATATACACATACACTCACAACACACTCATAAATACACACACTCACAACATACACTTACACACTCACTCATACATGTATACATATATACACATACACTCACAACACACTCATAAATACACACACTCACAACATACACTTACACACTCACTCATACATGTATACATATATACACATACACTCACAACACACTCATAAATACACACACTCAGAGTCACAACATACACTTACACACTCACTCATACATGTATACATATATACACATACACTCACAACACACTCATAAATACACACACTCACAACATACACTTACACACTCACTCATACATGTATACATATATACACATACACTCACAACACACTCATAAATACACACACTCAGAGTCACAACATACACTTACACACTCACTCATACCTGTATACATATATACACATACACTCACAACACACTCATAAATACACACACTCACAACATACACTTTCACACTCACTCATACATGTATACATATATACACACATACACTCACAACACACTCATAAATACACACACTCACAACATACACTTACATACTCACTCATACATGTATACATATATACACATACACTCACAACACACTCATAAATACACACACTCACAACATACACTTACACACTCACTCATACATACATATATACTGTATATACACATACACTCATTCACAACACACACACTCATAAATATACACAACACACACTCACTCATACATGTATACATATATACACATACACTCACTCTCAACATACACTTACACCCTCACTTATACATGTATACATATATACACATACACTCACTCACAAACAAACATATATATATATATATATATATATATACACATACACTCACAACACACTCATAAATGCACACACTCACAACATACCCTTACACACTCACTCATACATGTTTACATATATACACATACACTCACTCACAACACACACACCCACTCATAAATATACACACACTCACAACATACACACACACATTCATACATACACTCACTCACAACACACACACACACACTTATAAATATACACACTCACAATATACACTTACACACTCACTCATACATACTGTATATATACACATACACTCATTCACAACACACACACTTATAAATATACACACTCACAATATACACTTACACACTCACTCATACATACTGTATATATACACATACACTCATTCACAACACACACACACACACACATAAATATACACACACTCACAACATACACACACACATTCATACATACACTCCCTCATACATGTATACATGTGTATATATATACAGTTGCAAGAAAAAGTATGTGAACCCTTTGGAATGATATGGATTTCTGCACAAATTGGTCATAAAATGTGATCTGATCATCATATAAGTCACAACAATAGACAATCACAGTCTGCTTAAACTAATAACACACAAAGAATGAAATGTTGCCATGTTTTTATTGAACACCCCATGTAAACATTCACAGTGCAGGTGGAAAAAGTATGTGAACCCCTAGACTAATGACATCTCAAAGAGCTAATTAGAGTGAGATGTCAGCCAACTGGAGTCCAATCAATGAGATGAGATTGGAGGTGTTGGTTACAGCTGCCCTGCCCTATAAAAAACACACACCAGTTCTGGGTTTGCTTTTCACAAGAAGCATTGCCTGATGTGAATGATGCCTCGCACAAAAGAGCTCTCAGAAGACCTACGATTAAGAATTGTTGACTTGCATAAAGCTGGAAAGGGTTATAAAAGTATCTCCAAAAGCCTTGCTTTTCATTAGTTCACAGTAAGACAAATTGTCTATAAATGGAGAAAGTTCAGCACTGCTGCTACTCTCCCTAGAAGTGGCCATCCTGTAAAGATGACTGCAAGAGCACAGCGCAGACTGCTCAATGAGGTGAAGAAGAATCCTAGAGTGTCAGCTAAAGACTTACAAAAGTCACTGGCAAATGCTAACATCCCTGTTAGCGAAGCTACAATACGTAAAACACTAAACAAGAATGGATTTCATGGGAGGATACCACAGAGGAAGCCACTGCTGTCCAAACAAAACATTGCTGCACGTTTACAGTTTGCACAAGAGCACCTGGATGTTCCACAGCAGTACTGGCAAAATATTCTGTGGACAGATGAAACCAAAGTTGAGTTGTTTGGAAGAAACACACAACACTATGTGTGGCGAAAAAGAGGCACAGCACACCAACATCAAAAACTCATCCCAACTGTGAAGTATGGTGGTGGGGGCATCATGGTTTGGGGCTGCTTTGCTGCGTCAGGGCCTGGACGGATTGCTATCATCGAAGGAAAAATGAATTCCCAAGTTTATCAAGACATTTTGCAGGAGAACTTAAGGCCATCTGTCTACCAGCTGAAGCTCAACAGAAGATAGGTGTTGCAATAGGAAAATGACCCAAAGCATAGAAGTAAATCAACAACAGAATGTCTTAAACAGAAGAAAATACGCCTTCTGAAGTGGCCCAGTCAGAGTCCCGACCTCAACCCGATTGAAATGCTGTGGCATGACCTCAAGAAAGCGATTCACACCAGACATCCCAAGAATATTGCTGAACTGAAACAGTTCTGTAAAGAGGAATGGTCAAGAATTACTCCTGACCATTGTGCACGTCTGATCTGCAACTACAGGAAACGTTTGGTTGGAGTTATTGCTGCCAATGGAGGTTCAACCAGTTATTAAATCAAAGGGTTCACATACTTTTTCCACCTGCACTGTGAATGTTTACATGGTGTGTTCAATAAAAACATGGCAACATTTCATTCTTTGTGTGTTATTAGTTTAAGCAGACTGTGATTGTCTATTGTTGTGACTTAGATGATGATCAGATCACATTTTATGACCAATTTGTGCAGAAATCCATATCATTCCAAAGGGTTCACATACTTTTTCTGGCAACTGTATATATATATATATATATATATACTCACTCACTCACTCACTCACTCACAACACACACACTCATAAATACACACACTCACAACATACACTTACACACCCACTCATACTGTATACAGTACATATATACACATTCACTCACAACGCACACATTTATAAATATACACAGAATCACAACATATACAGACATACACTCATAAATATACACACACTCACAACATATACATATATACACACTCACTCACAACACCCTCATAAATCCACATACTCACAACATACACTTACTTACACACTCACTCATACATGTATACATATATACACATACATTCACTCACTCACAACACACACTTATAAATACACACACACATTCATACACACTCATACACTCACTCACAACACACACACACACACAAACTCATAAATACAAACTCTCACAACACACACTTACTTTTAAATACACGTACATTCATACATACACACATATTCATACATACACGCACACTCACAACACACTGAGTACATTATCAAATTTCATGGGGACACACACTCATAAATACACACACTCACAACATACACTTACACACTCACACATACATACATAGTCACACACTCCATCACAACAAACACACACAACATACACACACACACTCACATAAATAGACACATTCACAACACACACACTCTTAAATACTCGCATACTCATACACACACGCACACTAATACATACATGCACATTTATACATACAATCACACTCACAACACACTCAAAATATACTATCAACTCTCATGGGAACACACTTATAAATACACACACATACACTCTCAACATACACTTACACACACACTCATTGACAACACACACACTTACACTGACACACATACTCACAACATACACACATGCATTCATATACACACACATACACTCACTAACAACACACAAAACACACACTCTTAATTACATGCACACTCATACATACATGTACTCATACATACTCGCACTCATACATACTAACACACTCATAAATACACGCACGCTCATACATACACGCACACTCACAATACACACTCACACATGCACTCACACACTCATACATACACGCACACTCATACATGCACATGAACTTACAACACACACTCACAGTATATTTTCAAATCTCATGCGGACCACTAATCATTTTTAAGGGACCCTCATGAATGTTTCTATTTTGATAGAAATGTTTATAGTTTAGTTTAAAGGGCCATAATACGTACCTAAATGTTAAAACACTTGAAAGTGATGCAGTATAACTATAAAAAGCTGACTAGAAAATATCACCTGAACATCTCTATGTAAAAAAGAAAGATATTTTACCTCAAAAGTTCCTCAGTAGCCACATCCTATTGTAAAGGATTTCTAAGCAGAGTTCATGACCTCAGCACTGCTGATGCTGATTGGCTGCTGTTCATTTCTTCATTTTTTTTTTTACCTGCAGCTGGGCAGCAGCTGAATTATAACTTTTTACACAGCACTTACTCTGGTGAGCTGAGGAGATTGTGAGGTAAAATATCTTCCTTTTTTACATAGAGATGCTCAGGTGATATTTTCCTGTCAGCTTCTTACAGTTATACTGCATCATTTTCAAGTGATTTAGCTTATGAGTATTATGTCCCTTTAATATTACATTAAAATCTAATCCTGACATATATGTTTGTGTCAGTTTAATGTATTACATGTTGGGATTCTTACAAACAGAATAAAATAAAGAATAAGGGCTAGCGATATTAGTGCTCTACTGAGTAATACCAGCGCACACGAATCAGATCCTCACGCAGTGAAGGGGTAAGTAGCACAGAGATTGAAGCATATTTTTAAATATTTATGAATATGACTATATATGACTGTGTTAATATGTATATATTCATATATATTTACTGGGAACACACAGTTTCCTTAGACCACAATGCAGTGCTGTTTTTATTTTACACCCTACATCCCACCAACTTTAGACCCTATAAAAACTGCCTAGTGCAGTTGTTTTGTGTTAAAAAAAGAGCTAATTTTTTTAAAATAAAAAACCACAATGTCCTCTTTTGAGGGCATTTGGGGCACTTTAAAAAAATTAACCAGAGATGGGATCTCTGGTTAATATTCTGAGTGCTAATTGTTATTGCGAGCACTTGTAATGGTTAGTTAATTATCGCAGGTTAGCGCTCCACTTGTAATCTAACCCTAAATATTATATTAGATGAGTTTGCAGATCTGCAAAACTATTTTGATACCTGCTCAGACCTGCACAGAAATATGAAAATTGTCTTGGGAGTTTATTTCTGTTTATCAGCAGATCCGTCAGCTCCAACAGAATATTTTCACTCTATTGATAAAGGATTTGAGGAAACTAAACTCAGGTCACAAATGAATGTACAACAAATAAGCATAATTTATTGATGTAAAGCTGTTGTTATGGTTTGAACAGCAGATAATTATCACCATAGCTGCCTAGGGCGAAAACGTATTGCAAGTTAAAAGGTTCTCATTGATATTTATTATAGATAATCTCCCTTATAGTGTCAGTCTCTCTCTCTCTCTCTCTCTCTCTCTCTCTCTCTCTCTCTCTCTCTCTCAGTCTCTCTCTCTCTGCCTCTCTCTCTCTCTCTCTGTCTCTCTCTCTCAGCCTCTCTCTTTCTCTCTCTCTCAGTCTCTCTCTCTCTCTGTCTCTCTACCAGTTTCTCTTTCTCTCAGTCTCTCTCTCTCTATCAATCTCTCTCTCAGTCTTTCTCTCTCTCTCAGTCTCTCTCTCAGTCTCTCTCCCTGTGTCTCTGTCTCTCTCTCTCTCTCTCTCTCTCAGTCTCTCTCTCTCTCAGTCTCTCTCTCTGTCTCTCTCTCTCTCTCTCTCAGTCTCTCTCTCTCTGCCTCTCTCTCTCTCTCTCTCTCTCTCTCTCTGTCTCTCTCTCAGTCTCTCTCTTTCTCTCTCTCTCAGTCTCTCTCTTTCTCTCTCTCTCTCTCTCTCTCAGTCTCTTTCTCTCTCTCTCTCTCAGTCTCTCTCTCAGTCTCTCTCCCTGTGTCTCTGTCTCTCTCTCTCTCTCAGTCTCTCTCTCTCTCAGTCTCTCTCTTTCTCTCTCTCTCTCTCTCTCAGTCTCTCTCTCTCTCTCTCAGTCTCTCTCCCTGTGTCTCTGTCTCTCTCTCAGTCTCTCTCTCTCTCAGTCTCTCTCTCTGTCTCTCTCTCTCTCTCTCTCTCAGTCTCTACCTCAGTCTCTATCTGTGTCTCTCTCTCTCTTTCAGTCTCTCTCTCTCTCAGTCTCTCTCTCGTTCTTACTTTCTTTCTCTCTCTCTTCCTTTCGTTCTTTCTCTCTCGTGGGATAGAATCTCCCAGGCTAGTAAGCAAAACTCACAAATCGATTGTGCTAAACAGTGACACATCTAATAACCATAGAAATGTATGTTCTTTTTTGTTTTTAGTACATGAACAGCCATTTAAATGACAATTTATAATGTCCCTTTAAATAAACATTTTTGTAGGAAGAATCCTACATCTACATATAAATCAATAAACATATACATTTGGTCTACAGAAAGAGGGCAAATAGGAATAAGCACTCTAGAGTTAATCACAATCGGGTAAGGTGCTTTTTTCAGCTAATAACGATTTCTAAATGCTGAACTGTAATGTCAGTAAGATTTTCCAGCTATCACAATCACAAAATGTCTTTGCTATAACACCCCTAAAACACAAAATAGTTCTATGTGTCATTAATGTTACAATTTCATAATCCAAAACTAAATGCGCTGGATTAAGGAAAAACAAAAATGGTGGTTCAGCGATTACAGCACAAGATGTAGGTTTATATACTGTTTGATTCATTTTTATAGCATGTAGTGATGCGGAACCACATAGGCTAAAATGCTTGCGTTTCAGCCTATACCGACACGATCCGTTCCTCAATCTGAGACCAGTAGTTATGAGTTTTGTGCAACAAATCTGTTACAAACTCGTAACTAAACTGTTACAAAGTACACCAATATCCATAAACTACCTATTAACCCCTATTCCGCCCTCCCGCATCACAAACACTATAATAGAGCTATTAACCCCTATTCTGCCGCACCCCGACATCGCTGCCACTATAATGAAGTTATTAACCCCTATTCCCCTGCACCCCAATATCCACGACACTATCATAAACTATTAACCCCTATTCCGCTGCTCCCCGACATCGCCGCCATGAATTTGTAACAGATTTGTTGCACAAAACTCATAACTACTGGTCTCAGATTGAGGAACGGATCGTGTCGGTATAGGCTGAAACGCAAGCATTTTAGCCTATGTGGTTCTGCATCACTATATGCTATAAAAATGAATCAAACAGTATATAGACCTACATCTTGTGCTGTAATCGCTGAACCACCATTTTTGTTTTTCCTTAATCCAGCGCATTTAGTTTTGGATTATGAAATTGTAACATTAATGACACATAGAACTATTTTGTGTTTTAGGGGTGTTATAGCAGAGACATTTTGTGATTGTGATAGCTGGAAAATCTTACTGACATTACAGTTCAGCCGCACCCCGACATCGCTGCCACTATAATGAAGTCATTAACCCCTATTCCCCTGCACCCCAACATCCACGACACTATCATAAACTATTAACCCCTAATTCCGCTGCTCCCCAACATCGCCGCCACGTAAATATAGTTTATTAACCCCTAAACCTCTGGCCTCCCACATCACTGCCACTAAATAAAGCTATTAACCCCTAAAGAAGTGGAGCGCTAACCTGCGATAATTAACTAACCATTACAAGTGCTCGCGATAACAATTAGCACTCAGAATATTAACCAGAGATCCTCTGGTTAAAACCCCCCCAAAAAGTTAAAAAAAACCCTAACACTAACCCTGACGACCCACTTACAGTTTTTGAAGTCTGGACATCCAGGCAGTGAAAAGTCTTCATCCAGGCGGCTAGATCTTCATCCATTAGCGGTGTCTTCTATCTTCATCCAGACGGCATCCTCTATCTTCATCCCGGCGGCATCTTCTATCTTCATCCCGGCGGCGCGGAGCGGGTCCATCCTTCAAGACATCTGGCGTGGAGCATCCTCTTCATATGGTCGCCGCGTACACTGAATCTTCAATACAAGGAAGGCTTTTCCAAATGGTGTCCCTTGCATTCCTATTGGCTGATTTGATTTTGAAATTCAAATCAGCCAAAAGGATGAGAGCTACTGAAATCCTTTGGCTATTCAAATCAGCCAATAGGATGAGAGCTACTGGAATTCTATTGGCTGATTTGAATAGCCAATAGAATTTCAGTAGCTCTCATCCTGTTATGGAAGGAATATTATAAAATAAATTCTAATTCAGTTGATAACCCAGAAATAGTATGGGGAATTTTTAAAGCTGTGCTTAGAGGGGAAATTCTGGCTTTATGAATAACTCATTAGATAATTGGAATAGCTATAATCTAGCTAAAAAAGAAAGAGATACATTTCTCTTTCAGGAAGAGAAAAAAAGTGATCTCAGAAGGAATGCACAATTTGTGAGGTTTGGATACAAATCTGGGACCTGCCGGGATGCTGGGATATTTCACGGTTGGCCACCCAGCTGAGATCTCGCGACATCGCTGTGAAGGAGGCCATTCATGAAGCATCCGGCTGCTTTGATGGCACAATGCTCACTTGATATAAAGAAGGCCGGCTGTTCCACTACAAATTATCACTGTGGGCCCACCACAGCAAGAGGGGAGCCTGCTTTATTATTTTGACCGGGGGAGGGGGGTTGGCTGGTTTGGCCGGTCTTTAAAAATTTCCAAGGCCGGTCTCTTTTCTCAATCTGGCCCTGATCACTGTTTTATAGTTTAACATTTTTCACTGCACGTGCATGTGAGGAATAGCTAGATATTCTTAGTGCACCAGCAGTTTAAATACTGCAGCTGCTCAGAGTGTCAGTGGATTTGTATCATGTCAGCAATTAACAAATAGTCCTCCTAGATTACAAATTTTGCGTTCCGCAAGCATTTTAGCCTGTAACACAACGTCAATCCCGGATTTAAAAAAATGATGTGTTTGCGTGGGATTTCCATAGCGCCGGTATTACAGGTTGTGTGGTGAGGCTAAAATGCTTGCATTACAGCCTATACCGACACGATCCAATCCTCAATCTGAGACCAGTAGTTATGAGTTTTTGTGCAACAAAACTGTTACAAACTCATAACTAAAATGTTAAAAAGTACACTAACACCCAATAAACTACCTATTAACCCTATTCTGCCGCCCTCCCGCATAACAAACACTATAATAAAGTTATTTAACCCCTAATCCTGCCGCTCCCGACATCGCTGCCACTAATAAAATGTATTAACCACTATTCCCCTGCACCCAAACACTATAATAAAGATATTAAACCTATTCTGCCACTCCCCGACATTGCCGCCACTAAATAAACCTATTAACCCCTAAGCCGCCAGCCCCCACATCGCAAAAATGATTATGCTATTAACCCTAAACCTAACAATCCCCTAACTTTAAATAAAATTACAATATCCCTATCTTAAAATAAATAAAACTTACCTGTGAAATTAAAAAAAATAAGTTTCAGCTAACAGTTTAACCTAACATAACTATTATACTAAAATTAAAATAACTATCAATTAAATAAACTAAATTATACATTAAAAAACAACTAACACTACTAAAAAAAATTAATTAAAAAATTACAAAAAATACTAAATTACAAAAAATAACAAACACTAAATTACGAAAAATAACAAACAAAATTATCCAAAATAAAAACATTTACATCTAATCTAATAGCCCTATAAAAATAAAAAAAATCTAGCCTATAATAAACTACAATTAGCCCTTAAAAGGGCCTTTTGTAGGGCATTGCCCTAAAGAAATAAGCTCTTTTCCCTGTAAAAAAAAATACAAAGACCCCCCAACAGTAAAACCCACCACCCAACCAACCCCCCCTCAAAAAACCCCACTTAACTAACAAAGGACCCTAAGCTACCCATTGCCCTGAAAAGGGCATTTGTTATGGGCATTGCCCTTAAAAGGGCATTTAACACCTTTTTAAGAACGCCCAAACCCTAATCTAAAAAAAAGTAAAAAAACCCCTAAAACTAACCTCTAACAATCTACTTACAGTTTTTGAAGTCCGAACATCCAGACGGCGAGAAGTCTTCATCCAGGCGATGAGGTCTTCATCCATTAGCAGCGTCTTCTATCTTCATCCAGGCAGCATCCTCTATCTTCATCCCGATGGCATCTTCTATCTTTTTTGTGGCGGCGCGGGCGCGGGTCCATCCTTCAAGACATCCTGCGCGGAAGCACCCTCTTCATATGGTTGCCACCGTACACTAAATCTTCAATGCAAGGAAGCCTTTTCAAAATGGCATCCCTTGCATTCCTATTGGCTGATTTGATTTTTGAAAATCAAATCAGCCAATAGGATGAAAGCTACTGAAATTCTATTGGCTGATGTAAACTCATTAGATAATTGAATAGCTATAATCTAGCTAAAAAGAAAGATACATTTCTCTCTCAGGAAGAGAAAAAACTTGATCTCAGAAGGAATGCACAATTTGCAAGGTTTGGAAACAAATCCGGGAAACTTTTAGCTAGGCTCTCTAAAGATGATAATAATATACATTTTATTAGTTCTTTAAAAGTAAATGGCAAACATATTCATACACAAGAAGAAATAATGTATGAATTTACTAAATACTACCAAAATATATATAACCCTATACAGAAAAAATCAAACACTTAAACAAAAACTTCTGGGACAAAGTTAAACTGCCTCAGATTGGAAAAAGAGGAAATAGATTTTATAAATTGTCCTATTCAAGAAAAAGATATTGAAGATGCTATACACCACCTGACTTTGAACAATCGGCCCCAAGTTTTTTCTGAATCGAAAATATCACTGATTCTTAAACCAGGAAATGACTCAGAAAATATGGATGCTTACTGTCCTATATCTCTATTAAATATAGATTACAAATTATATACACAAATCTTAGCTATTCGCCTACAAAAGGTTATCCCAGCGATCATACATCCAGATCAAACTGGTTTTATGAAAGGTAGAACATATAACAAATTATTACGAAGTTAGAGCTAATTTGACTTATTATGACACACACCGTAATGTTGGGAAAGGGATCTTATAAAGATGCAGCCAATTATTGCATTAGATACACATAAAGCTTTCAATTCTCTAGTCTGGGACCATTTATTTGTCTCTTTGGAAAGGTTTGGGTTTTATGGACATTTTTAAAATTTAATTAAATTAAAATACTCTAATCCTATAACTTTGCTGCTTATTACAAATGTCCAAAAATTACTTTGGGCAGAGGGGACTAGACAAGGATGTCATCTATTGCCTTTACTATTTAACTTGGCCTTAGAATCTCTTGTTATTATTTTTAGAGAAATGATCAAAGGAATAAATTGGGTGATGCTGTTTTCAAATTGTCACTTTATGCAGACGATATGCTAATATTTACAGAGAAATGAAAAGAGAATTTACCAATTATTGTGGAGACGCTGGAACATTAGGAGTCTTTTTTCAGGGTTCAGAATTATGAATTTAAATCAGAAATCTTATGGCTGATTAAGAATAAAAACTCACCCCAAACTCCCTTTAAAGAGGCCAAAGAATATATAACGTATCTAGGGTTAAAAATTCTCTCTTAGCCCAGACACATGGTACAATCTTAAATATCTCTCCTCTATTACTTATCTTTAAACAAAAACTGGACTTGTGGATGAAACTTCCCATCTCCTGATAGGGAGAATAAATCTAATCAAGATGATGTTTCTCCTAAATTCCAATTTATTGTTCAAGCTTTGCCTATATTACTTCTTGAAAATGATCTCAAAACAATAAATTCTTATACCCGCCAATTTATTTGAATAATTCAAGAGCCAGAGTCCATTTAAATCGATTTACTCCAAGTAGAACATTTTTGGATAGCACTCCCAGATTTTGAAAAAATATAATCTTGCTGCTATAGTTAAATTTATTTTGACTGGTTCCTAGATATTGGACATTATACTCTCCCTAAAGCAGAACAATATTTGATAGCAACATATTCACTTAGGCGATCCCACATATTCAATATAAGAAACTGCTTCTGTGTATTAAACAAAACTTAATCTATAAGAACGCTGTATAGCTTGGCAATAAGATATGTTATATGATAAATAATAATTATGCTGTCTCCCCTTTTTTAACAATTAAAGGCAATTCAGAATTCTGGGAGGGACATATGGGTAACAGGTTTGATGCCTGGGAATATAAAGGTATATAATTTTATTTATCAGTTAATAGACTTTCAACATAATGAGGTTAAGACTTTTGATAAATGTAAATTGGAATTTAACAGAAATTTAAAAGACATTATATTGGTTGTCTGCTTAAAATGAGTAAATTATTTGGATGGGTAAAACTTTTAATATAGTTTATACGGCTTTTAGTCAAGGTAATTTCTCAATATCCAATATCTATAACATATTGCTAAAAACAACTGCTACACAGAATGAGAAATTTATGATGTTAAAATGGAAATATTCAGATGAAAGTAATATTGAATGGAATCTTTTAGTTTTTCTTGGAACAAAAATCCTGAAGGATTTTTGAAATCAGATTTTTATGCTAAAAGCAAATTTACGTGGAGAATGGCTGATATTTTAAATATTTCGAATGGTTAGAGGAGAGATAGAGAGACCCCTTTTTTTATTTTAATTTTTGTTATTTTATGTGCCCTAATTCTTTAGGTATCACAGGAATGTGTTTTGTTTATGGTTTACTTATTATGATATCAAATTGAAGCATGAGATATCGTTTGAAAGTATATATGTATATTATTTATATGGTTCTTGTTATAATAATTTATATTACGGAATTTTTGCTTTTTGAAGAAATGTAAATATGATTATTGAGTTTTTTGTTGTATCATAATTCATCTTTAAAATATGTAAGGTGAAAACTCAATAAAGAAAAAAAGAAATATAAAGAAAAAATTCGGTAATCAAATGGTACTTTAATTTTTGAATGTCCATAATTAAATATCCACATTGTAGCATTTGATTTAACAAATACTATTCAGATGTTCAATAGTTCACGTGGTAGGGAATTTATGTAGTAAGGAATTTTGATACATAATAGATATAAATAAATCAATTTGAATGTTTCTATTTTGAATATTGCATAATTGGAATATTACATTTGAAGAGTGCATTAGAAATGCTATTACAATTATATAGATTTGAATTTTTCTAATTCAAATATTGCATAATTCAAATTGAATTATTAAAAAAATTTGAATCAAATATTCCATTTAAAGAGAGGATTAGAAATACTATTACATTAAACAAATGTAAAGAATGCTATGCAAACATTCCAAATTTGATTATTTTTCAAATGTTGCTAAACATTCGCCCATCCCTAGTGATAGACCTAAATATTCTGGCATTACACAAATCTATTAGAAGCATAAATTTAAAAAAAATCAGCCACTGATGTATTAGAGTCAGTATCATGAACAAATAGCGGATTATAACGGATAAACACAATAACTTCTAGTACATACAGACATGTCTCTGGTGCTTAATGGATAATCCGGTGTGCAAGCCATCATACAGTCAAACACTTAAAGGATCAGTCATTGCTGTCCGCCAAGGAGCAGCGGGTCTTAGGATCGTTGCTTCTTAACTTCCGCTTCAGGCGGACCTGAAGCAGAGTGGGTCAGAAGCAGCATCCGCTGCTTTATAAATGGACCCCTTAGTCTGAACTTCAAATGAGTAGTAGATTTTTTTTTCTGACAATTTTAAAGTTATGTCTATTTCCACTACCCCTGTATCATGTGACACCATCAGCCTATCACAAATGCATACACGTACCATGTGACAGCCATCAGCCAATCACAAATGCATACACGTACCATGTGACAGCCATCAGCCATCACAAAATGCATACACACTTATTCTGTGAATTCTTGCACATGCTCAGTAGGAGCTGGTGACTCAAAAAGTTTAAATATAAAAAGGCTGTGCCCTTTTTTTTAATGGGAGTAAATTGGAAAGTTGTTTAAAATTGCATGTTCTATCTGAATAATGAAAGTTTAATTTTGACTTGAGTGTCCCTTTAAAAGCATTACGTGTCAATGATAAGAAAAGGAAATCTCTGCAAACGAGACCAAATCGGTTTGGGTATGAATCCTGATTGTTTATATAGAAATAAGAGATTCGTCGTATTGGCTACGATAACTTAGTATAGCTATAATGATACCAATCCTGCACGTCTGTGAGAGCTCGGCATGTAGGGCATGCACAAGTAATACGCAAACATATTTGCTGATATGTCCATCATGGCAAGGCTCTTGTGACATATAAGATGGCAAAAAAAATCTGGGCGGTACCCCAGGGAGCCGGCAGCACCACTCCAGCACACGGCACCAGATAAATTACAGTCTTTCTCCCACAAGACAGCATCATCTACAATGGAAACACAATTTTACTGGCAAATTACAGATTTGGGGATGACCATACTGACACAACAGCAGTAATACAGAACATTTTTTTTGGTGTGAACGCAGAACCTATTCATGAATCATGTAATTTAATAGTCATCAGCTGTATAGCTGTGTTTGCAGAAAAATAAATATGGACCTTATCCCATCTCATAAATGTTTATACAGGGAGAATATTCTACTGACATGGTGTTTTATTGCTCAGAACTATGACCTCCAGGAACTTAAGAGGGAAATTTATAAACATTTATGGTTTTCTGAAGCTATCTCACTGGCTGCTGAACATTCACAACAAGGAAAGTATTTATCAAATCTAACAGATTAACTTCAGAGCAAGTGTAATATTCATGTGGGTGAATAATCCTTCAGAAGAACTGAAGACTCCTGAGGCAGAAGGTAACAATATAATATAATATTTGTTACAATGCGCTGAAGTCTTGCATATAAATTACATTTGAGATACTTTTTAGGTCAGGGGCATAGTTAGACCTAAGTCTGTGCCTAGGGCAGTGGGCAACAGATTTAGGGACAGCCAATTTTGAGGAGTTTCTCTTTGGAATGATACCTTCCCAATCACATGGTCTGCAAATGTTTATTTATTAATTGTGTTATAAATAAGTAATAAATTGTTGTCTCCCTCAATGTGTCCCTGACTTGTGATATGTATAAGCTAAATATACTGTAGGTTAAAATTAAGTGGGGTCCAGGAAAGCTAAATATTTGTAGTGCCTAGAAGAAGCACAAATATGAAATATACCCCTGCTATGGGTGTTATGTGATTGGCTGTATCTCTATCTATCATCTATCTATCTATCTATCTATCTATCTATCTATCTATCTATCTATCTATCTATCTATCTATCTATCTATCTATCTAACTGTCTGTCTGTCTGTCTGTCTGTCTGTGTCTCTATCTACCTACCTACCGCTCTATCTATCGTTCTAACTATATGTCTGTCTGTCTATGTCTCTATCTGTCTGTCTATGGGGCCCATTTATCAAAGGGCTTGCGGACCTGATCCGACACTGCGGATCAGGTCCGCAAGACCTCGCTAAATGCGGAGAGCAATACGCTCTCCACATTTAACATTGCACCAGCAGCTCACAAGAGCTGCTGGTGCAACGCCGCCCCCTGCTGACTCGCGGCCAATCGGCCGCCAGCAGGGAGCTGTCAATCAACCCGATCGTATTCGATCGGGTTGATTTCCGGCGGTTCCTGTCCGCCTGCTCAGAGCAGGCGGACAGGGTTATGAAGCAGCCGTCTTTAGACCGCTGCTTCATAACTTGTGTTTCTGGCGAGTCTGAAGACTCGCCAGAAACACGGCCCTTCCAAGCTCCATACGGAGCTTGATAAATGGGCCTGTATGTCTCTATCTGTCTGTCTGTCTATGTCTCTATCTATCTATCGCTCTAACTATCTATCTGTCTGTCTATGTCTCTATCTGTCTGTCTGTCTCTATCTATCTATCGCTCTATCTATCTGTCTGTCTGTCTCTATCTATCTATCTATCTATCTATCTATCTATCTATCTATCTATCTATCTATCTATCTATCTATCTATCTATCGCTCTAACTATCTATCTGTCTGTCTCTATCTATCGATCTATCTATCTATCTATCTATCTATCTATCTATCTATCTATCTATCTATCTATCGCTATCTACACACACAGAAGTACAAAGCAATATGAAACCCAAACATTTTCTTTGTGACTCGGACAGAGGATACAATTTTTAAAAATGTTTACAATTGATGTCTATTATCAAATTTGCTTCTGCCCATGGTATTCTGTGTTGAAGACATACCTAGGTTAGGCATCTGTAGCAATACATGGCAGGAAAATGTGCTGCCCTTTAGTGCTCTTGCAAATGGATAACATGTTAGTAAAACTGCTGCCCTATAGTGCTCCAGAAATAACTGGGCTCTTGAGATTATGTCCCTGCTTTCCAACAAAAGATACCCAGAAGACAAAGTCATTTTGTTTAATCACATGCTTTATTTGTATCATGAAAGAAAAATGTTTTGTGTTTCATTCCCTTGAAGTTTACTGGACTGATGATTTTTAAACTCTGCTTTTTGGGCGCTTGTAAATTTTAATTGTGTGAAAGAATTTCCTTTGAAATGCTGAAAATGTGAATGAAATAATTTAATATTTTTTGTTGTTAAAGGGACATTAAACCCAAAATTTTTCTTCATGATTTAGGACGAACATATAATTTTAAACAACTTTCTAGTTTACTTCTATTATCAAATTTACTTATTCTCTTGGTATCATTTTGTTTAAGGAGCAGCAATCAGTATATAAATACAGCCACCAATCAGCAGCTAGAACCTAGGTTCTATTTTACTCCTGAGCTTTCCTACATAAACCTTTTAGAAAAAAGGATAATAAGAGAAGGAAGCAAATTAAATGATAGAAGTAAATTGGAAAGTTGTTTAAAATGGAATGTTCTGTCTAAATCATGAATGTCTAATTATGACTTTACTGTCCCCTTTAAAGAGTTAGAAAAAAATATACTTTTAACCAATCTCTTTACTCTGATAAACACCATTAAAGCGCACACAGAGGATAACACACAAATCTCTGGGTTTAGTGAATAAAATGTAAAATCAATGTGTGAGAGAAAGGGGTTTCCGGTGAGCCTTCAGAAGTTATGAAGAAGTGGTCTAAAGATTGCTGCTCCATAATAACCTGCCCTGCGGACAGAAATCAATCCCTTGACACCTTGTGCTAGCGGCCGATTGGCCGCAAATCTGCAGGGTGGCGGTATTGCACCAGCAGTTCACAAGAACTGATGGGTGCAATGATCAATTCCAACAGCGTATGCTGTCGGCATTTATCGATATGCGGGCGGACATGTCCGCTCAACAAATTGATAAATATACCCCAAAGTGTTCAATATAATGATGCTCACAATAAATAATCAGTCCACTTGATCGTATATAGTCACCCCAAACGCCTCCCTGTCTCACAGAGTAGGTTCACTGTTCTGGTTTCCATCCTTATTAAAATAGTACAAAAGGTAGAACTTGAACGTGTACGATTTCCTTTTCACTGATGACGTTCTTATATCAATGCAAGTACAGACAATCTATTAGATAAAAAGCACAAAAGTAGCAACTCCAATGCAAGAATACATTTATTACACACTCTTGCGCACAACAATAATGCGCTTACTAGGGAACAGATTACAAGTGGAGTGCTATTTAATGCTCCCGCTTGAGCGTTAACTGTTCTAGAAGTTAGCTTTTTGCGTGTGTGTTGGTTGCACTCGTATTACAAAGTTGAAAGTAAAAAGTTATCGCTCACTCGCTAACCCAACGTGCGCAAAAAGCAGGCAAAAGGGCTTTAACATAGAGATACATAATATATATATTTATTTATACGGGAGCTTTAATTTGCTCTCCTCTTGTAATCTGGTCCTTTATATGGTAAATAATACAGCCATGTGCTATTTTACAAAGTAATCCCTGTTACCAGGTTCACATTAACACAAAAGAAAACTACGTGGCTAGTCAGCGAAATTGAGAGGCAGTAAATTGTCTGCAAAATGTTGGCCGTAGTTGCTTCTGGGAAAAAACTGTTAAGGAACATCGGGCCGAATTATCAAGCTCTGAATGGGAGCTTGATGTCCCTGCTTCTGTGCGAGCCTTCAGGCTCACCGGAAACAGCATTATGAAGCAGCGGTCTAAAGACAGCTGCTCCATAACTTGTTCCGCTGCCTCTGAGG
This sequence comes from Bombina bombina, assembly GCF_027579735.1. Lineage (NCBI taxonomy): Eukaryota > Metazoa > Chordata > Amphibia > Anura > Bombinatoridae > Bombina > Bombina bombina. The sequence continues at coordinate 30,755,221 of NC_069509.1, forward strand.
CTGTGGGTCTTTCAATCCGCCCGATCCTATACGATCGGGCTGATTGACACCCTGGCCGCGAATCATGCAGGGGGGGGCGGCATTGCACAAGCAGTTCACAATAACTGCTTGTGTAATGATAAATGCTAACAGCGTATGCTGTCGGCATTTATCAAGTGCGGCGGACATAATACGCTACATCGTATCACGTCCGCTCGCTACTTTGATAAATTGACCCCATGGAGTTCAAGAATGAAATGTTTACACTTCAGAATGTACAATAAAAAATCATAGCTCCTTTCCTTGAGAGCATAATGAGGTAGTCTCAGGATCGTGCACGTGTCTTCAGCACCATATGTAGTGCTTGAGACACGTGCATACCTCAGTATGCTCTCATAGAAAGGAGCTTTTCAATAAACAGAAGTTATTTGAAAGATGTCTTCATAAATGTTATTGTGAACTTCATGTACCTTTACGTTAAAGCTTTTATTTTGACACAACAGTAGAACATTATTCTGTGTGTGTGATAGAAACTCATTGGCCGATAAAGAAAATTCCCACAGCTCTATTAGTGGACTCGACAATGACATCATCCATAATTATATTTCATCAATGACACATCTGTTTTAAAGAAACAAAGAAACAATAATTATATTAGGGGGCACTAAAATCTGAATGAAGTCACACTCTAGTTAAAATGAAACTTTCATGATTCAGATAGAACATGTCATTTTAAACAATGTTCCAATTTACTTTTACATTACATATGCTTTGTTCTCTTGGAATTCTTTACTGAAAGCTTCACCTAGGTAGGCTCATAGGCTTATTTTCCCCGCTTCTTATCTCAGTGCATTTTGACGTTTTGCACAGTTAGACAGCGCTAGTTAATGTGTGCCATATAAATAACATTGTGCTCACCGCCGTGGAGTTATTTAAGAGTCAGCAATGATTGGCGAACAGGCAAAATCTGTCAAAAGAACTGAAATTATGGGTCAGTCTGCAGAGGCTTAGATACAAGGTAATCACACAAGCAAAAAGTATATTATATAACATGGATGATTATGCAAAACTGGGAAATGGGGTAATAAAGGGATTATCTATCTTTTTTAAACAATTACAAATTCTGTAGAAGACTGTCCCTTTAACTTTCATGATTCAGACAGAAACTTTGTTTTTAAACATATTTCCAATGTATTTCTATGATCTAATTTGCTTTGTGCTCTTAGTATCCTTTGTTGAAAAGCATATCTAGGTAGGTTCAGGAGGAGCAAAGCACTACTGGGAGCTAGCTGTTTATTGTTGGCTGCACATACGCCTCTTGTCATTGGCTCATCCAATGTGTTCAGCTAGCTCCCAGCAGTGCATTCATGCTCCTACAACAAAGGATACCAGGAGAATGAAGCACATTTCATGATCTAAATACACTGGAAAGTTGTTTAAAATTGTATAATCTATCTAAACCATTATGTCCCTTTAAATGGAACATTGTTTTGCCGTAATAAACACTGTGTTAGGGCAGATTCATCTTAAATAAAATCAGCTTTATTATATGTTAGTCCTTAATACACCGCCATGAATCTAAATGTTTTTAAACAACGGTTTCAGATTATCCAGGGCAGTAAATGCAGCTTCTTTGGAGACCTCAGTGAGAGAAATGGCTCAGAAACCTTTTGCTCCCCAGTAAGTAAAACCAATAATAATACTTCATTGCAGGTACAAACAGTGTGATGATGATGATGTTGTGAGAGGTTGTAATGGAGATCACATTCACCAAGATTACAAGTTGTGCGCTAAACTCGGTGGCGTAAATAACGCTAAATATTTAGCGGTATTGCTCTCTGCATAGCGCTGCCATTACAAGTTACTGAAAAACTTTATTTTGTTGTGCGATACGCTCCATAACACACAAAACCCAAGGCCTGACTTTACGTGCTCGTGCACGTTTACCCCATAGACATCAATGGAGAGAAAGTGTCAGAAAAAAAACTAACACCTGAGGAGATCGTGGAATGGCGATCGCCGTAACGCAATCCCATTGATGTCTATGGGGAAAACAAAGTTATGTAAAAACGTAACACCCTATCATAAACCCCTGGTCTAAATACCCCTAATCCGGCACCCCCAACACTAAATAAACCTATTAACCCCTAAACCGCCAGCCCCCCACATCAACCCTAACATTACCAAACAAAAACCCCCCACTAAAATTATGAAAAAATAATTAAAACACGAAGATAACAAAAAATAATAAACTAAATTATCCAAAATAATAAAAAGTAAACTAATCTAATACCCCTATAAAACAAAAAAAGCCCCCACAAATAAAAACATGCCTTTTGTAGGGCATTGTCCTAAGTTAAACAGCTATTTTACATCCAAAAATTACAAAGTACCCCCTAACAGTAAAACCCCTCCACCCAACAACCCCCTAAAATAAAAAAAAACCTAAGCTACACATTATACCCCTAAAGAAGCATTTGTAATGGGCATAGCCCTTAAAAGGACAATCAGCTCTTCTGCGCCATAAAAATAAAAATCCGTAATCTAAACCCCCCCCCAAAAAAAAACCACATAAGTCTAACCCCAAAATAGGTACTCCACCATTCCCTGAAGTCCAGCGGCAAAGGTTTTCTTCAAGGCGGGGCAACATCGTCATCCAGCACGGGACCAACTTCAATCTTTTTCCCGGAGGTGCGGAGTGGTCTTCTCCGATGCGCGTATCCAGAGCGGCGGCGATCCTCAGTGGCGTGAGGCTCCTCTTCATGCGATCGTCGCCCACACTGGAAGCTTCAGTGCAAGTACCCCCTTTTATATTGGGGTACCATTGCATTCCTATTTGGCTGAAAAATTCAAATCAGCCAATAGGATGAGAGCTGCTTAAATCCTATTGGCTGATTTGAACAGCCAATAGAATTTAAGCAGCTCTCATCCTATTGGCTGATTTGAATTTATATATGAATATCTTTTATAAATACATAGAACATATTCTACTATGAGCAGAACATTGGAATGTGGAAATATTTACAGTAAATAAATATCTAAAATCTTTATTAAATATGAATATTACATAAATATGTTTTTACATGTTATCATCTACTTGATTACAGAGGGCTTCAATGTACTTTTATGTATGTGTACATTTGTATTTATATGTGTACATATGTCTGTAAATACATAAATACATCTGTACACATTAAACATACATATACATCTTTAGACATATATATATATTTATATATATATATATATATATATATATATATATATATATGATATATATATATATTTATATATATATATATATAATATATATATATATAATATATAAATATATATATATATATTTATATAAAATATATGTTTTCCCTATGGTAAAGCCTTTGCAGCATTTTTTTTCCCTAACACCTGAGACCTCATATATTTGAGCCCTTATAACTTTTTGTTCCAGTTTTTAAATATTCTTTATTAGATAGGGTTATAGTGAGTGTAAATGTACTATTTAAATGTATTTTTTGATGGTTTGTGACACTTATTTGTTTTGCGAAACAGTTAACCAGAGCTCTCAGGTCGTGCTATCCTGACGTGCGTTAAATTCACTTGTGCTCAAGCAATCTCATTCACTTCCAACTTGTAATGCGAGCGCTACATCTGACGCGCGCAAACAGCCGCAATAAACCCGATATCACTTGAGCTTAACTGTTAGCAGAATATGTTTGGTGTGATGTTATAGTGAAGGCATTTAGGGCATATTCTATACAGCTCCTTACCTTTCCCTATTAGGCAACAGATTGTTCACATATACAATCCATCCATACAACATATCCGTAACTGGCTTCTTATTGCTTCGTTCCAGTCTATAGGTTTTCTTTATTCATTGCCTACAAATACAGGGCCAGATTACAAGTGGGGTGGTGTTTATCGCTTCCTCTTGTGCGCTAACTTTGCTAGAAGTAAGCTTTTTTAGCGCGTCGAGTAGCGATCATATTACAAGCTGAAAGTAAAAAGTTTTTTTTGCGTTGTGCGCTAACCCAACCTGCGCAATAAGGCCGCAGTTAGGATATCGCGACCGTTTAATGTATATGCCCCATAAAAGTCAATGGAGCAAGAAAAGTGAAAAAACCTAACACTCTACTTGCGCGCAAACCTTGATTACATATTATCAAGTGCGGCTAACCTGACAAGAAATTATTAATATTTCACATTGCAATGTTCCTCACATATGAGAATATGTTCTCTTTATTTATTAATTACATATTTCTACATACAGTATATATGATGGTACTTTGGTACTATATATACACTATATATACTATATATTTAGCTGCGGAATCTGTTGGCGCTCTACATATAACCAATAATAATTATATATATATAGGAATATATTTAAAAATATTTATAACATATTCTGCTATATGCAGAACATTGGGAATATACATATTTATTAAATATGAATATTACATAAATATGCTTTAACATGTTTTCATCTACTTGACTGCAAAGGACTCCAGTGCACTTATATGTATCTATAGATGTATACATATGTATTTATGTGTTTATATGTGTATATGTCTGTAAATACATATATACACATATAAATACATAAATACATCTGACTGGGTAGCTCCGCCAAGAGGGTCCTTCCGATACCTGGAACTTGTAGCTATAGAGTGGAGAGAAGTGATTAAAGCCAGCGCCCACCCTAATAACTAGACAAGACCAATATTAAGGTGAAACACAAACAGACTTTATTGTGAAAAACACACTGGCAAGAGGGGTCTTATCTGAGCCCCAGATCTCTCGCCATTCCCGTCCCTTCGGGACAGACTGGTGCTCACATAGGAGTCATAGTTCCATAGAGGCCCCGTAATACTAGGTCGCAGTTTCAGGGGTATCCCAAGGGAGCGGTGACTATTCCCGAGAGCTCCGGACCCCAAGGGCGTCCCAGTCCAAAAAGCGACATGATCCGTAGCTGGGGCCGGGAGCGGCAGCTGATCAAAGGGTACACCGGGTAAGCCATGGGTAGTAGGAGTTGTAGGGGGGGTTTGAAACCCCAAAGTTCCCAAGAGAGCTACCTTCCGGCAATCACCCCACCTCTTGCCCTCCATAGGAAGTACAATCCCCAAAAGAGGCGAAGCTCTGGGCAAAGGGCCGCTGGAGTGACCTAGGCAAAGGTCAGTGGGGTTCCTGTGGTAGCCCAGCTGGCTAGTAGTTCCATGAGTCCGGCCAGCCGGGAAGGGGCCAAGTGGCAAGAGATCAACACTTCCAAAAGGAGGTATAAAAAAGTGAGAACACAAGAGGGAGGGAGTTTGGGAAATCCCGTAATCCACAAGGAGGTAATACACAGTAACTCAGGTAGCAGGGGAGTGGGGGGTAGCCTTGGCAGGCCTGCAATCCGTGACAGTGCTCCCCCCCCTGAAAAGTCCAGCAGACCTGGCTGGATCACAGTGAAGGCCCTTCCATATAAGTAAGGTTGCAGTTTCTTAAAGGTCCCACACCAGTGCCAAAGCATTCCTTTTCACCACGCGTAGCCTACTTCCCTGGTAGTAGCTTCCTGGTAATATAGGGCTACAGGGGTGTGCATGGCCCTCCTTGTCCAACCTGGCTTATCACTGCTCCCAACCCGAACATAGAGGCATCTTGTATGGGACACAAAAACCTTTGGATGGGTAAGGAGGCGGCCAGGATATGGGCAGAAGTTAAAGCTGCCTTTAGATTTTGGAAGGCGGCCTCACAACTCGGGAAAGGACCACAGGACTTTGTCAGAGTAACTGTTTTCACGTCAGGTCGGTCAAAGTTTTGCCAGGGCACTATAGTTAGGGACAAACTGTCCCTAGGAAGGCTGACCTGGGTCTTGGGGGGTTGGCCAGTTCATGACTGCTTCAATCTTGGCCGACTCCAGCTTCTGCTTCCCGCAGCCTACTCGGTATCCATGGTACAGCACCTCTGAGCACCCTACCAAACATTTGTCTGGCTTCAGCGTCAGACCTGCAGCCTTGATGCAGTCCAGAATGGTACCTAGGTGGGTCCAGGTGGGTCTTCCAGGTATCGCTGTAGATCGCAATGTCATCCAGGTATGTGCAGGCATAATCCTGGAGGCCATCAAGGAGGCAATCTACCATCCTCTAGAAGGTCGCGGAGCATTCTTCATCCCAAACGGCATGCCCTTAAACTGGGTACAGGCCGAATGGGGGGTGATGACCACCGACTTCGGAATAGATTACTGATCCAGGGGAATCTGCCAGTGCCCCTTGCAGAAGTCTAAGGTTGTCAGAAAGTTACAGCGAGCGATGCGGTCTAAGGAGGTCATCCACCCCGGGACATAGGGTAGGCATCGGTCGTGGGGTCTGTTGTTGAGTCTATGGTAGTCTACCGCAATATCAGGTGGTTCAGTCCTGCTTGGCTACAAGCACCACCGGGGATGCCCAGGACTATTGTATGGCTCAATAACGGCCTGTGTCCAGCATCTCACTGAGCTTGCTGCGCATACTTTCCATAACTAATTCAGGGACCCAGTTATGCCTGCTGCCGCAGGGGGCGCCTGTCCCGAGGTCTCCACTCGGTGCATCGCTACCAGTGTGTACCCAGAGTCAGTGGAGAACATGTCATGTTGGCTCACTAATATCTGTCTGACTTGCTCCCTCTGCACAGTCCCTTGCCTCTCATCAAGCTTTATGTCCCCCTACTCCTGCAGGTGCCCTATTCTGCCCGGGGCAGCTCCGGCATGGGGAGACTCTCTGAGTCCTCCATGGCAGGATGTGCAAATGGCTGCTACCTCCTCAGGCCTCTCCTGGTATGCCTTCAACATGTTCACATAACAAGGGTCCGGCGGACCTGTTCATTTTGAACATTTGGCTACCAGGTAGGTTCATATCGCAGAGTTGCTCTACCACTCAGTAGGGTCCCTGCCAAGAAGCCTGTAGCTTGTCTGTCTTGGTAGGCTTCAGGACGAGGACCTTCTGCCCTATGTCTAATGTGCGGTTACGAGCATTCCTGTCATACCACCGCTTCTGCCTATCTTGGCGATCTGAAGGTTTTTCCTCGCACTCTAGGTCCTTCAGTCAGTCCCTGAACTCCAGGAGGTACCCCACAATGGAGTTTCCTTCCTCCCCAACTGATCCTTCCCAGTGGGCTCTAAGCAGGTCTAGGAGTGCCCTCACCCTCCTGCCATATACTACTCAAAGGGTAGAACACAGTGCATTCCTGGGGCACCTCTCAGTAAGCGGAATAGGAGGTGTGGCAGGTATCTTTCCCAATCTTTATGAGAGGCTGAGAACATCCTAAGGAGCTGCTTCCGAATCCCGTTAAACCTCTTGTGCAGCCTGTTAGTCTGGGGGTGGTAGGGAGAGCATGGCAGGTGTCTTATCCCGCAAAGCCTCCATAGCTTCTGTGTGAGCTCAGCAGTAAAGTGAGTCCCCTGGTCTGAGATAAGCTCCCAGTGGAAACTCACCCTGGCAAATATCTGGAGCAGCACATCGGCTACTGTCTCTGCCTGGATAATGGCCAGGGGATTGCCTCCGGCTATCGGGTGGCATAGTCTACCACTATCAGGATATACTTTTTCCCTGAGGGACTGGGATGGAGCAAGAAACCAACAATGTCAACAGAAACTCTGCTGAATGGTTCATCGATGATAGGGAGGGGGTGCAGGGAGACTTTGGAGTGGTCCCCTGTCTTGCCTACTCGTAAACGTCACAGGTCCGACAGTACTGCCTAATGTCCCCTGTAATCACCTGGTCAGAAGAAGTCTGAGTCAGTCGGTGGACAGGTTCTAGTAATTCCTAGATGTCCTGCCATGGGAATGGTCTTGCCCTATGCACAGCAGGTTGTTCCGATACTTTTGTAGTACCACCAGCTGGCGCTTGGGCATCTGCCTCCCTCCCCCCCTCTGTAACCCTGTACAGGAGCTCTCTGTCCCACCCAAAACGGTCCCCCTCTTAGGGCCCCCTGGGTTGGTTCCTGCTGGGCACGGTAGGGAGCCAATGTCGGGTCACTCAATGTCTCCTGGGAGAAGTTGGTGGGGGACGCCCAGGGGACAGGGTCAGTGGTCGGGGTAGGAGTCAGGGAGTAGTGGCTTACCTGGGTCCCCGGATCATGTGTGATGGCCTGGAGTCTGGCTTGCTGGCGAGTGGTGATAAGGGTAAGCATCGTTGGAGCTATCCAGTGCCCCAAATCAATCCCCAGCAAGACTTCTGCAGGTAAGTGAGCCATGACCCCCCACTTCTACTACACGGGAGCCGGCACCCCAATCCAGATGAACTTGTGCTGTCGGGATCCGGAGCACCTTACCCCCAGCCACAGGAACTGTAATGGACTTCTTTGATCGGTCCGAATTGGAGACCAGGTGTGGCTTTACAAGGGTAACAGTTGCTCCGCTGTCCCGTAGTCCCCTGTGCCTGCCAGCCATTGACCTATACGACCTGGCGATGTTGTAGGCAGTTGTCTCCATTGCCTGCTTGTACTGGAACCACCTCATGTAAGACCCAAACTCTTCTTCAGTCCAAGCGGCGTGGTCAGTGGGGCTCTCTGACTCCAAACAGTCGACGGCGGCACTGGAGCTCCCAGCGGGTGCCCTGGTCCATTGAACAGGGAGCGGATTTCTTGGACAGTTGGATCGGACATGATCCATCTGTGACATCGGATTCCCATCTTCCAGGGTGGACTGGGCCTGGAGGAGTGGGGTTGTGCCTGCGGGGCTGGGGGGTTACCGGTGAGCCACCGGTGAGTGAGCCGGAGCTGCAGTGGAGCGGCCCGCTGGGCAAGGTGTTGGGTCGAACTTGATGCCAAGCATCCCAAAAACTGATCCACCAGGATGGCAGCTTGGTATACCGTCTAAGGCTTGTGATCCATACCCATTCTCGTCGGGGAGTGTTCATAAAAGTGTTCCAGGAGAATGAGCAGGGAGGCTTGGTCTAGGGTGGTTATTTGGTAGCTGCGAACCAGTAAGTCCAAGGAGCGGGTGAACTGGTGCTAGGGTTGCCACCTCAGCCATGTTTTCTGGACACTTTTGAGTTACACATGCTGCAGGGTGTGCAGGGAGGAACATGTATTGTGTTTCTGGACAGCACTATTCATATTCCTCCCTGCAGCATGTGTAATTTATAAGTGTTCTGTATTTTAAGGGATGGGTGGGAACCCTAACTGATGCGCCCACTCAGTGAAAGGCTGCCCCTCTTTCTTCCTCAACTCCTCGGAACTTCAGCCGGTGAGACTCCAACGTGATGGTGTATCGTGCTAGAATGCGTTCTTTCACCCGGTCATAATTTATTTTGTCCTTCAAGGGGATAGCCTCGAAGGGTTTGGTTTGAATGTCCCCAGGTAGACAGAAGCATCCCACCACTGCCAACCAGTTGTGACGGACACTTGCTACCCTGACTGGGTAGCTCCACCAAGTGGGTCCTTCCGATATCTGGAACTTATAGCTATAGAGCGGAGAAAAAGTGATTATAGCCAGAGCCCACCCTAATAACCAGACAAGATGAATATTAAGGTGAAACACGAACAGACTTTATTGTGAAAAACACACTGCTTATATACACACTGACAATCTTGATAAGGGTCTTATCTAAGCCCCAGATCTCCCGCCATTCCCACCCCTCCAGACAGACTGGCGCTCCCATAGGAGTCAAAGTTCCATAGAGACCCTGTAATACCTAAGTCGCAGCTATTCCCAGGTACTAGTGGAAAGCTCTGGACCACAAGGGTGTCCCAGTCCAAAAAAGTGACATGATCCGTTGCTGGGGGCCGGAGCGGCAGCCTGATCAAAGGTACACCAGGAAAGCCATGAGTAGTACATGTTGTAGGGGGGGGTCCAAAACCCCAAGTTCCCAAGTGAACTCCCTTCCGGCAATCACCCCACATAGGTACGCCCTACATAGGAAGCACCAATCCCCAAAAGAGCAGAGGGTAAAGGTCAGCAGGGTTCCTAGGTAGCCCCGGCCGACAATTAGTTCTATGAGTTCGGCCAGCTGGGAAGGGGCCAAGTGGCAAGAGATCAACCTCTTCCAAGAGGAGATTATAAACAGTGAGAACACAAGAGGGAGGGAGTTTGGGACAATCCTGTAACCCACAAGGGGCCAGAAAATGAGGTAATACACAGTGACTCAGGTAACAGGGGTAGCCTTGGCAGCCTGATATCCATGACAAGAATTTTCTGGTTAAAAGTGTTCATAAAAAGAAATGTCTCTCAACTTGGATCTTTGAGACGGCTTACTATGTTTGCGCTTAGTTTCTATTGGACAATGAGTTTGGGGGGCTTTATATCAGTTTTGGACTCAGACAGCACAATGTATTGACCCTGCAGATCATTAGTTTATTTTATAGCAAATAGTCATTTGTATTGTGTTCCTAACACACCTGTCTATGTGATGCTTATCTGCATGCTCCAAATTCCATCTTTAGTAATGATCTCAAAGTCTGAATATTAAAGGGATAAAAAGGTCAAAAGTCAAATGTGCAGGGTGCATTTCAATTTTATATAGAAGCATTTTTACAATATTCTTTCATCAGGAATTTGTTTTAGTAAAAGCTATTTCTGTTCTTTTGCGGCGTATGCCCATATCCTGTGAGGGCACCAGTACGACATAATTTGTGTCATACAAGCCACTGCTGACTGTCTGGGGAAGGCATGGTGTATGACAGGGGTGTCAAACTCAAATTCATCGGGGGCCGCATCAGCAGTTTGGTCACCCTCAAAGGGCCTGCTGCCCCCCCCCCCAACCCCCCACCCACCTTTGTTTTTAGGCTGTTTTTCAGCCACAATAATTTTTGGTCATGGTATAATGTGACTTTTTTAAGATTTGACACAAGGAAGGAACAATTATTTCTAATGTTGTTAAAGTTCACAACTTTTTCACATTCACACACATATGTACGCACACACACAGAAACATACATTCACACACACATTTACACACACACAAAAAACATACATTCACACTGTCACATTAAACACACACACACACACATTTACACAGCATACACATTTTTTCACACACAAACATAACCTTTACACACAAACACACATATTTACACACACAGACATATAAATTCACAGATACACACACAAACATACATTCACACATTTACACACACACACACACACACACACACACACACAAACATACATTTACACATTTACACACACACACACACACACACACACACACACACACACACACACACACATACATTCACACATTTACACACAAACATACATTCACACATTTACACACAAACACACAAACACACATACACATACTTACACACACATACTTACACACATTTACACACACACAAAAACTTATTACTGCTCTGATTTAGGTGGGCAATAAACTAATGATAATGCATGTGTGAATATGTTTTCCCATGCATGCAAGCATAAACAGGCAGGGATAAGGTTAATAAATCTGTGCAGACTACAAATCAGTCACAGACAGTACAAGTGTAGGAGCAGACTCCCGAGATAAAGATTTGATTTATTACCTGGGAAGCTGAGAGCAGAATAAGACAATCTGCAGAGACAGAGCCTCAGAACGGCTGTTTACTTAGAATTGTCCTGCTGACATATTATTTAAAAAAAAAACCATGTTTTTCTTACCAGCCTCGCTGTGTGCCTGCTGCTGCCGCCTCTCTGGTCTCTGCTGCTAGCCCTTTTCCCGCGTGTGCAGATACATAGGGAAGCTGGGAGGAAGTGATGAGGGAGCAGGAGGTCAGTGTCTTATTCTCACTCAGTCACTTCCTACCAAGCCAGAAGTTTTCCATAAGTTAAATATGTATGTGAAGGCTGGCGGCCGGGCGGCGGCTACACGGGCCACATGACGAGGTCTGGTGGGCCGGATTCGGCCCGTGGGGCCTTGTGTTTGACACCCGTGGTGTAGTGATTACTGGTGCACAGGCCCTCATAGCATATGTGCATATGCCACTGAAAAACAATTATACCTCTTTACTTTACTTTATCTTTGTAGATAGACAACTGCTTTTAGTTCCTTATAGATACAGCCCTTTGTACTAATAATAGTCACTGACACTTTTCTAATAACTTGGGGATGTCCCAGAGTTAATGACTCACGGTTTCTTAACTCTGTGGTTTATTTAAATAGCAAACTAGTGCAATCTATGGTGTTGGGCCACTGGAGTTAATTAACAATATATGCCATCTGTAAGGCTGATAACACTGTGGTATAGGACATCTAGATCTGAGCCTAGAGCAGCATGATTTAAAGAGTGAAGCAAGTTTTGAAGGGTTATTCTATGTCATGATGCTCACATCCTATCACCTGCACATTTTTATTTATTTTATTTTATTTTTTTACTACTCAGTGGGTTTGTGGGTGCGGGACCCCTCTTTGTGTTCCTGGCTTTTGGTTCTAGTAAATATATGAGCTAAAGAGATAGTGTGTGTGTGTGTATGTTTGTGTATGTGTGTGTGTTTATTTGTGTGTATGTGTGTGTATGTATGTGTGTGTGTATGTGTGTGTGTGTGTGTGTATTTGTGTGTGTGTGTATGTATGTGTGTGTATGTGTGTATATGTGTGTGTGTTTATATGTGTGTGTGGTGTATGTGTGTGTATGTGTGTATGTGTGTTTGTGTATGTGTGTGTATGTGTGTTTGTGTATGTGTGTGTATGTGTGTGTGTGTGTGTGTATGTGTGTGTGTGTATGTATGTGTGTGTGTGTGTGTGTGTGTGCATGTATGTGTGTATGTGTGTGTGTGTGTGTGTGTGTGGGGGGGGGGGTGTCTGGGGGCAACAGATTTCCCAGTGTCTAGAGCAGCACTTAAATAAAAATACAGCACTGCTCCCGGGCTAGGTTAGCGTCTGTCAGATGCCTAATTCCTTATACTTGTATCTTGGTATAACGGGGAACTACCCCCTTCAGTATAAATGGAGAATGCTGGTAAAATGTACATTTAGTTAAAAAAAAATGTTTGTCAGAACAAAGTTATGGTTTAATCACCTTTACTGGGAGTACATTATATTTATAAAGAAAAATATATTCTATTAGATACTAAATAATCTCCTACACACCACCGATGGATCAGCCACATTCACCCCTGCCCTGTACAGACGCGGTACACAGCTCTCTAATTACCACCATGTCACCTTGAGTCTATTCCAACAGTCTCAAAGAGCAGCGCACAGAGGAATAAAGCAAAAAGTCTTTACTGAATATGATGAAAAATAACAGCACAAAAAAACAAGTGCTGGAAGCCATTTTTGGCTTAAGACCCACCGCCTTAAAGGAACGTGAATGCAAATTGTTCTTTCATGATACAGATAGAAGATACACTTTTTAAAAAATATTTTATTTTGTACAACAATGCAGCAAAAATAGTGGTCAAATTCAATTAAAAAAACACAAAAAACAATACATTGAAAAAACTACACAGTGTTAATTTCATTTAAGGTCTGTGTATGCAGAAAGAAACAAAAGAGACAAAGAGGATCTCATCATCATCACAAAGTATATCCAATTAAATAATTATTCTGAGCTACCTGCTCTTTTTTCTTTACTAAATACATTATTTGGGAATTTTATAATTATAACCTGGTAGAACCACAACTGATGACTTGTAATAGGGTTATTACAAGACCAATGGTTAACTCTGTAGAATTCTAAGTGATCAAGAACATAAGTAAGGGGGAAAAAAATAAAAATTTCTTTCCCCTTCTCTCCCCTCCTTCTCCTCCTCTCCTTTTGTAAAAGAGTGTATGCAGACAAATATTTTGGGGGTGTATGTGTAAATGTTTTCCTCTGTCTAGCTACCAGATACTTAGTAAGACTATTTGGAATTTCTAAATGAGAGATCAAGTAATTGATTTCAATAGGTGAAAATATTTTGATGAATTTTGCCCATTTGTTAAAAAAAAAATATTATTTCTCGCTCTGAGTTCAGATCTGTAGCTAATTGTTCTACTAAGTATTGTTTTTTGAGATATTTCTTACTTCCAAAATTGAGGGTAGAAAATTTGCTCTTCCATTTCTTAAAGTTCAAGTTCCTGGCTGCAAGGATAACTAAGTTTACTATCTTTGAAAGCCAAGTTGCTGCTTGTCAAAAAGATGATATCTAACATCGTAAACCTAAAGGGAGTTACTTTCATCACCTTAAGTAGCCAGAATCTAGTTTGTTCCAGAATTGCTTAAGTTTGGGGCCAGCCCAAATCATATGTAATATGTCTGCAGCTAGTAAGCTGAATTTTGGGCACTTATTAAAGTTTATATTGTACCATCTGTAACCTCTATCTGGGGTATTATAAATTTGATATATTAGTTTTATGTGGGACTCTCTCCAAGTCTCGGCTATAGTAGCATCAAAAAGTAATGATAGGGAGCGCGCCACATGTAACTCATGGTCAATGCTAATGGAGACAAGGTTTGTCCATTTTTTAGCTAAGTTCCCTAAGTTAGATCCTCCCTTATATGAAACGAGGTAAGAGTACCAAGGAGAAATAGAAAAGTAACCTGCTTTAGTCAGAACTGGCCAGATATCAAGTTTTCCCCAGGACCATCTCAAACGAATTTGCTGACTAGCTGTGTAGCATAATGTCTAGCTTGCAAGTATGCCAAAAAAATCATGATTATTAAGATCAAACTCATGTTTCAGCTCTTCAAAGGATTTGATAGTTCCTGTCTCTGAACTGAAGAACTGTGATACCAAGTAAAGCCCTTGTCTATGCCAGCTCTGCAATAATAAAGATTGTGTTCCTTCTTGATATTCTGGGTTTCCTAAAAAAGTTTGAAATCTAGGTATATTGATATTTACTTCAACTCGTGCTCCAATCTTGCCCCATGCCTGAATTATCGTATATATTGTTTTGAGTACTGGCGAGAATGGATATATCATACTGGACTCTAGCCCAATATCTGTGAAATGGTCTGACTCCGCAACCCAGTCAACTGCAATACGTCCTAGGAAGACTAAATTATAAAGATATAGGTCAGGAAGAGCCAGGCCGGGAAATTGCTTAGGAAGATACAGTCTCTGGAAGAGATATTCTAGGTTTTTTTTATTCCCAAATAAAACAACAAAGTGCGATATTGATTTTTTTTATATCATAAGAGTTCAGTAAAATGGGGAGATTTTGTAGTATATAGCAAATTTTAATTTTAAGTAAGATCACTATTTTAAAAAGAGCAATACGTCCTGATATCGAAAGAGGAAGGTTCTGCCAATTTCTCATATAAGTAGTGGCTTGAAGAAGAATTGGAGAGATATTCAAGGCATACCAGTCTTGTGGATTAGCCGACACAGAAATCCCTAGGTATCTAAAAGAGCTATAAACTGTATTGAAGGGGTTATCTAAGCAAGAGTTATCAGTTTTTCTTAGCCATAGCAGCTCAGATTTCAATTTATTCACTTTGTATCCTGAAAATTGGCCAAATAATTTGATTATATCCAGAAGCTTTGGAATATTGGAGGAGGTGTTAGATATTATATACCAATAAGTCATCTGCATATAGGGCCATCTTTACCTCCTTTTGATAAATTTTGATACCTTCGATCTGTTGTCTGATTTTAGGCGGCTAATGGTTCGATTGCCACATCAAACAGTAGCGGCGAGAGCGGGCAACCTTGCCGAGAACCTTTTTCTAACCTTATTTTGTTCGACTCCCGCCCATGAAGAATAGACCGGTAGAAGATTGGGTGCAGATATTTTTGACTAGATTGAGAAAGTTATTCCTAAGCCCAAACCGATCTAATGTGTCCAAAAGATGGTCATGACTAACTCGATCAAACGCTTTCTCAGCGTCGATCGCTAATACTGCTGCATCTGGATAATTTTTTGACAGACTTCCCTTAGTATTTTGAAATAATCAATGAGCAGAAGAAGTTGTCTGATTTTAGATGATGAGCTGCCTTTAAGAAGAAACCCCACTTGATCTCTGTGGATAATCTCTGATAGCCCCTCCTGCAGTCTCTTGGCCAAAATAGAAGTGAATATCTTGTAGTCAGTATTTAGGAGAGCAATGGGTCTATAAGATTCTCTGCTGCGCGGATCTGTGCCTGGCTTGAGTAAAAGAATTGTGTGTGATGCTACAAAATTCACTAACCTGTCCTACTCATGCTTCTTTATCTATCTGCAGCCTATGGTGCTGTTGACTAACCTGTCCTGCTCATGCTTCTTTATCTATTTGCAGCCTATGGTGTTGTTGACTAACCTGTCCTGCTCATACTTCTTTATCTATCTGCAGCCTATGGTGTTGTTGACTAACCTGTCCTACTCATGCTTCTTTATCTATCTGCAGGTTATGGTGTTGTTGACTAACCTGTCCTGCTCATGCTTCTTTATCTATATGCAGCCTATGGTGCTGTTGACTAACCTGTCCTGTTCATGCTTCTTTATATATCTGCAGGTTATGGTGCTGCTGACTAACCTGTCCTGCTCATGCTTCTTTATCTATCTGTAGCCTATGGTGCTGTTGACTACCTGTCCTACTCATGCTTCTTTATCTATCTGCAGCCTATGGTGTTGTTGACTAACCTGTCCTGCTCATGCTTCTTTATCTATTTGCAGCCTATGGTGCTGCTGACTAACCTGTCCTGCTCATGCTTCTTTATCTATCTGCAGCCTATGGTGCTGTTGACTAACCTGTCCTGCTCATGCTTCTTTAGCTATCTGCAGCTTATGGTGTTGTTGGCTAACCTGTCCTGCTCATGCTTCTTTATCTATCTGCAGCATGCTTCTTTATCTATCTGCAGCCTATGGTGTTGTTGACTAACCTGTCCTACTCATGCTTCTTTATCTATCTGCAGGTTATGGTGTTGTTGACTAACCTGTCCTGCTCATGCTTCTTTATCTATCTGTAGCCTATGGTGCTGTTGACTAACCTGTCCCTGCTCATGCTTCTTTATCTATCTGCAGCCTATGGTGCTGTTGACTAACCTGCCCTACTCATGCTTCTTTATCTATCTGCAGCCTATGGTGTTAACTAACCTGTCCTGCTCATGCTTCTTTATATATCTGCAGCCTATGGTGCTGTTGACTAACCTGTCCTGCTCATGCTTCTTTATCTATCTGCAGCCTATGGTGCTGTTGACTAACCTGTCCTGCTCATGCTTCTTTATCTATCTGCAGCCTATGGTGTTAACTAACCTGTCCTGCTCATGCTTCTTTATATATCTGCAGCCTATGGTGCTGTTGACTAACCTGTCCTGCTCATGCTTCTTTATCTATCTGCAGCCTATGGGTTGTTGACTAACCTGTCCTGCTCATGCTTCTTTATCTATCTGCAGCCTATGGTGTTGTTGACTAACCTGTCCTGCTCATGCTTCTTTATCTATCTGCAGCCTATGGTGTTGTTGACTAACCTGTCCTGCTCATGCTTCTTAATCTATCTGCAGCCTATGGTGTTGCTGACTAAACTGTCCTGCTCATGCTTTTTTATCTATCTGCTGCCTATGGTGTTGTTGACTAACCTGTCCTGCTCATGCTTCTTTAGCTATCTGCTGCCTATGGTGTTGTTGACTAACCTGTCCTGCTCATGCTTTTTTATCTATCTGCTGCCTATGGTGTTGTTGACTAACCTGTCCTGCTCAATGCTTCTTTAGCTATCTGCAGCTTATGGTGTTGTTGACTAAACTATCCTGCTCATGCTTCTTTATCTATCTGCAGCCTATGGTGTTGTTGACTAACCTGTCCTGCTCATGCTTCTTTATCTATCTGCAGCCTATGGTGCTGTTGGACTAACCTGTCCTGCTCATGCTTCTTTATCTATCTGCTGCCTATGGTGTTGTTGACTAACCTGTCCTGCTCATGCTTCTTTATCTATCTGCAGCCTATGGTGCTGTTGACTAACCTGCCCTACTCATGCTTCTTTATCTATCTGCAGCCTATGGTGTTAACCTAACCTGTCCTGCTCATGCTTCTTTATATATCTGCAGCCTATGGTGCTGTTGACTAACCTGTCCTGCTCATGCTTCTTTATCTATCTGCAGCCTATGGTGCTGTTGACTAACCTGTCCTGCTCATGCTTCTTTATCTATCTGCAGCCTATGGTGTTAACTAACCTGTCCTGCTCATGCTTCTTTAGATATCTGCAGCCTATGGTGCTGTTGACTAACCTGTCCTGCTCATGCTTCTTTATCTATCTGCAGCCTATGGTGTTGTTGACTAACCTGTCCTGCTCATGCTTCTTTATCTATCTGCAGCCTATGGTGTTGTTGACTAACCTGTCCTGCTCATGCTTCTTTATCTATCTGCAACCTATGTTGTTGTTGACTAACCTGTCCTGCTCATGCTTCTTAATCTATCTGCAGGCCTATGGTGTTGCTGGACTAAACTGTCCCTGCTCATGCTTTTTTATCTATCTGCTGCCTATGGTGTTGTTGACTAACCTGTCCTGCTCATGCTTCTTTAGCTATCTGCTGCCTATGGTGTTGTTGACTAACCTGTCCTGCTCATGCTTATTTATCTATCTGCAGCCTATGGTGTTGTTGACTAACCTGTCCTGCTCATGCTTCTTTAGCTATCTGCAGCTTATGGTGTTGTTGACTAAACTATCCTGCTCATCGCTTCTTTATCTATCTGCAGCCCTATGGTGTTGTTGACTAACCTGTCCTGCTCATGCTTCTTTATCTATCTGCAGCCTATGGTGTTGTTGACTAACCTGTCCTGCTCATGCTTCTTTATCTATCTGCAGCCTATGGTGCTGTTGACTAACCTGTCCTGCTCTAGACCCTTCCATCCTTTGGTAACTCCTTGTGGTTGTCTTCCTATTAGCTGATGTAAATTATTCTCTGATGCCTCCTCTGTTCCCTTTCCTCTCATTTTTGAAACTATAAGGTTGCCAGGTCCACTTCTCTTCTCAACCTACACCTCATTGTTAGGTTCCTTAATAAAGCAAGTTCCAGTATTGCTTGTATGCCAATGACACCCAACTCTACATCTGTGCACCAGACCTATTCTCATCCTTGGTTACTCACATAACTAGCTGCCTATCAGTTATCTCATTCTGTGATCCCAATTTGTAATAGGGTTGTCAGTTGTCCCCCACAAAAATACAGTACAATCTGTAGGAGATCAGTCACATTGTAAGGTGAGGGTCTCACAAGGGACACACAATGACAACTGGGTAGTCATTTTACCCCTTGGATGCCAGTAACATGCAAACAGTAGTGATTAACCCCCCTCACTTCCTTCTGCTTCATATTTGTAATACATTGAGTCATAGGGGCCCTATCTATCAAGCTCCGAATGGAGCTTGAGGGCACGTGTTTCTGGCGAGTCTGAAGTCTGAGTCTGAAGTCACAAAGACCGCTGCTCCAAAACCCTGTCTGCCTGCTCTGAGCAGGTGGACAGAAATCGCCAGAAATCAACCCAATCGGAGTGCGATCGGGTTGATTGACACCCCCTGCTGGTGGCCCATTGGCCGTGAGTCTGCAGGGGGCGGCGTTGCACCCAGCAGCTCTTGTGAACTGCTGGTGCAATGCTGAATACGGAGAGCGTATTGCTCTCCGCATTCAGTGAGGTCTTGCGGACCTGATCCCGCACTGTCGGATCAGGTCCGCAAGACCTTTGTTAAATAGGCCTCATAGGAGGCATTTTACATTTAGCTAATATTTTGCAACTTTAAAAAGAAGTGTCCAGTATTTTTGTGACAAATGTACTGTACAGCCTGCTAAATATTGAGCTGTGCGGGGGGAATACTGTACAGCTGGCAACCCTATTTGTAAGCAGAAGCATGTTTAATTAGAGCAGCGGTTCCACCATCCTAAATCTTGTTATATTTATGTTGCAGATGTTGGGCGCCTGGAAAAGTAAAACAGTTTTCGGCGTGTTAACCCTTATAAGCAGATTCAACCTAACGGTATGTTTCTTTTCTTTTTTTAACTATCAAAAAGGTTTGAAATGATTTGAATTAACATAAAAGAATCATGTTAGGTTGCCCTAAACAGGTTGTATAAAGTGATATTAATATCTAATAGCTAAAAAGGACAGCAGTGTATTGAGAAGGAATAAGTTGCCTCTGTCTTTGGCAACAAAGGTTTTAATCCAAACCTGAAGCTCGGGGTATAATTTAATCTTCTCACACAGCTGAACTATGTGCAGCAACCTGGTGGTCAAAGCCACAGACATCTCTCAGTCCATTAAATAAACAGAATGTTGGCCATAAATGTGATACAAAGGTTGTAACCTGTGCTTTGCAATAACAAATCACAGTGTGAAGGGTACACTCACTATAATTCCCCGGATAACTGTGCAATATGTGCAAAATCCACAGAAAGAAAAACAAAACGGAAAGTTCCATTAAAGGAACATGAAACCCCAAATTTTTATTTCATGATTCCCATAGAACATACAATTTTATATAACATTCCAATTTGCTTCTATAATCTAATTTGCTTAGTTCTCATGGTATCCTTTGTTGAAAAGCATACCCAGGTAGGCTCAGGAGCTGGGAGTTAACTGCTAAATAATTGCTTGCACATATATGCCTCTGGTCATTGATTTACCAATGTGCTCAGCTAGCTCCCAGTAGTGCATTGCTGCTCCTTAGTAAAGTATATCGTGAGAATGATATTAGAAATGAATTGGGAAAGTTGTTTAAAAATATGCTCTGTTTGAATCATGAAAAAAGGTAAAAAATGAAATGTGCATAGGTGGCATTTACATTATAAATAGACGCATGTTTACAATACACTTCCATTAGCAAAAATGCTTCTAGTAAAAGCTATTACTGTTTTTCAGTGGCATACGCACATATGCTGTCAGGGGCTCGTGCACTAGTATTTAAGCTCAGTTGGCAGTGATGTGTATTGTGTCTGTGAAGACTTAAAGGACAGTCTACACCAACATTTTTATTGTTTATAAAGAAAGATAATCCCTTTATTACCCATTCCCCAGTTTTGCACAACCAACACGGTTATATTTAATATACTTTTTACTTCTGTGATTACCTTGTATCTAAGCCTCTGTAGACTGCCCCTTATCTCAGTTATATTAATATACTTTTTACCTCTGTGATTACCTTGTATCTAAGCCACTGCAGACTGCCCCCTTATCTCAGTTATATTAATATACGTTTTACCTCTGTGATTATCCCTGTATCTAAGCCTCTGCAGACTGCTCCTTATCTCAGTTATATTAATATACTTTTTACCTCTGTGATTACCTTGTATCTAAGCCTCTGCAGACTGCCCCTTATCTCAGTTATATTAATATACGTTTTACCTCTGTGATTATCCCTGTATCTAAGCCTCTGCAGACTGCTCCTTATCTCAGTATATTAATATACTTTTTACCTCTGTGATTACCTTGTATCTAAGCCTCTGCAGACTGCTCCTTATCTTAGTTATATTAATATACTTTTTACCTCTGTGATTACCTTGTATCTAATCCTCTGCAGACTGCCCCTTATCTCAGTTATATTAATATACTTTTTACCTCTGTGATTACCTTGTATCTATGTCTCTGCAGGACTGCTCCTTATCTCAGTTATATTAATATACTTTTTACCTCTGTGATTACCTTGTATCTAAGCCTCTGTAGACTGCCCCTTATCTCAGTTATATTAATATACATTTTACCTCTGTGATTACCTTGTATCTAAGCCTCTGCAGACTGCTCCTTATCTCAGTTATATTAATATACTTTTTACCTCTGTGATTACCTTGTATCTAAGCCTCTGCAGACTGCCCCATATCTCAGTTATATTAATATACTTTTTACCTCTGTGATTACCTTGTATCTAAGCCTCTGCAGACTGCTCCTTATCTCAGTTATATTAATATACTTTTTACCTCTGTGATTACCTTGTATCTAAGCCTCTGCAGACTGCTCCTTATCTCAGTTATATTAATATACTTTTTACCTCTGTGATTACCTTGTATCTAAGCCTCTGCAGACTGCTCCTTATCTCAGTTATATGAATATACTTTTTACCTCTGTGATTACCTTGTATCTAAGCCTCTGCAGACTGCTCCTTATCTCAGTTATATTAATATACTTTTTACCTCTGTGATTATCTCTGTATCTAAGCCTCTGCAGACTGCCCCCCTTATCTCAGTTATATTAATATACTTTTTACCTCTGTGATTACCTTGTATCTACGCCTCTGCAGACTGCTCCTTATCTCAGTTATATTAAGATATACTTTTTACTCTGTGATTACCTCGTATCTAAGCCTCTGCAGGACTGCCCCCTTATCTCAGTTATATTAATATACTTTTTACATCTGTGATTACCTTGTATCTAAGCCTCTGCAGACTGCTCCTTATCTCAGTGATATTAATATACTTTTTACCTCTGTGATTACCGTGTATCTAAGCCTCTGCAGACTGCTCCTTATCTCAGTTATATTAATATACTTTTTACCTCTGTGATTACCTTGTATCTAAGCCTCTGCAGACTGCCCCTTATCTCAGTTATATTAATATACTTTTTACCTCTGAATTACCTTGTAACTAATCCACTGCAGACTGCCCCTTATCTCAGTTATATTAATATACTTTTTACCTCTGTGATTACCTTGTATCTAAGCCGCTGCAGACTGCTCCTTATCTCAGTTATATTAATATACTTTTTACCTCTGGGATTACCTTGTATCTAACCCTCTGCAGATCTGCTCCTTATCTCAGTTATATTAATATACTTTTTACCTCTGGATTACTTGTTCCTAAGGCTCGTGCAGAATTCCCCCTTATCTTAGTTCTTTTGACAGCCTTGCATTTTAACCAATCAGTACTGACTCATAAGTAACTCAATGGGACTGAGCACAATTATGTTATCTATATGGCACATATGCACTAGCACTGTCTAGCTGTGAAAACTGTCAAAATGCACTGAGATAAGGCCTTCAAGGGCTTAGAAATTAGCATGTGAGCCTACCTAGGTTTAGCTTTCAACAAAGAATACCAAGAGAACAAAGCAAAATTGATGATAAAAGTAAACTGGAAAGTTGTTTAAAATTGCTTGCCCTATCTGAATCATGAGTTTAATTTTGACTAGGCTGTCCCTTTTATGTTAAGCATCAGTTGTGCCCTCTGAGTTTGCCTCCGTCAGGCAATCTAAACTTGTTTATCCAAAATGACTGCCAAGCACAGCCATTGGTTGTACGAGAGCTGGAGGTGGAGTTGCACGAGTGATTGCTTGTGCACTTTGAAATTCCGGCAGCTGATGCACACGGGCAAGTTGACTCTATGAGAACCAAGTGCACATGAAGGATAATAAGTACTGGCCATAGTGATTATAACACATGTACCATACTAAGCCAACTGCAGTATACTCTCATGATAAGGAGCTGACCAAGAGAATGGTGGACCTTCTATACAAGACTTTGCTTTATATAAAGTTTCATTTTCACTTGCACATCTCCTTTATAAAGATTTTTTATTCCTTTATTTTCTTTACATAGAAACTGCTGTTTCATTTCTTCAATACACAGACGATATTTCTACAGACAGATAAGATCTCAACCAGATTGTTACATGAGAGTCCATAGCTGACCAAGGGAGAAGATCTACACAGGATTCATTTTCTACTTAAAGGACCATTAGACACTAACTAAATGCTAGATAGAATGATGCATTCAAAGAAAAGATTAATCTGAGAATAACACGTAGATGTATTTAATGTATAAAGATGCATTAGCTGTTGAAATACTGACAAAATAAGTGTTAAATGTTATTGCCTATAAAACAATGGAAGCTGCCATGTTGTAACTTAGGTTACCTTCTCTGCTGTGGCCAATAGGGGACAGTAATAAATAGGTCACTAGAGTGTGCAGCCAATGGCTGTGTGACATATAACAGTTTCTGCACTTCCATTTCCAACAGGAGGAGAAAAGCCTCACAATTGGAATGCAATTACAGAAAAGGGGACAAAATAAATAATGACATTATATTGCAGAGTTTTTCTTATATATATGATTTATCATTTTATATTACCATCTCAAAGTGTTTAATGTCCCTTTAAAGTAATAAGTGTATTTAAATTCTTCGCATACACAGATATTAATTCAAACGGAAGAGAATGTATAGACCAGAGAAGAGAGAGACTTTCCAGATGGGCTTGATGGGAACATCGATCAGCCAGGAGGGTCCAAGAAAATAGACCTGCTCCTCTGAGATCTCCTGCGTCACCTGATATCACCAGACCCAAGAGCCCATCAGAAAACAAAAACGGTACATCTGAATTGTTTTTATCAGTGTTCTTAATTCCAGCTGTATTTACAGTGAATAAATAGTTATCCCTGTAAATGCCGTGTTGGATTTGTACGTATATATGCACATGCCTAATACTACACCCATGAGCTCTTGTCCACTTGATCAGATCTTAGTTGTGAAGGAGAAACTATATTACCAGTAATTCACCAGATCTCCTTCCTTATAAGAAACATTCTAACCCTTTAGAACCAAAACGACAAGGTTTACCATGACCCGCTATTAGCTGAAAATGTTTACAAATCCTTTTATGGTATCACAATATTGGTCAATATATTCAGTGACAAATGCTACTCCATCAAAGGTGTGGCAGAGGTAGATCCTGAGTTTATCCTGTAAGGGCAGTCTGCAGTTTAAGAAGCCTCATGTCTTGCTTCTAGGTATAATATAAAGGTTTTATTTAATTTCCTTGTCCTCTGTATCACATGACAGGCTTTATCCAATCACAAATGTATATACGTATATGAGCTGTGCCCTCTTGCACATTCCCTTTCTCACATTGTAACAGATCAGAGACTAACTAACACATTTTGGGATAAATATTTGTGTGTGTGTGTGTGTGGGGGGGAGGGGGGATCATTATAATAGGTCTGTCCCATAAATCCTTCAACAGCCAATGTGAAGGTGTTGTGCAAGTAAAAGTGTATATGAACTAATGAAACAAAGTGACTGATCTTATATTGTAAATTTTAGTAAACAAGATCAAATCAGTTAATAATTTATCACCTTTTTATCATAATTATTTCCCAATCAGTATATTTTACACTGTTTGCTCTCTGATTCTATTTTCCAGGATCACAATAAAGGACAGGAGCCAGAACAACCACCTACATAGGAGGGATCCCCAAGGTAAAAACTAGAAAGTTGTTTAAAATTGCATGCCCTAATCTGAATCATGAGTTTAATTTTGACTAGACGTGTCCCTTTATGTTAAGCATCAGTCGTACCCTCTGATTTTTCCGACGTCAGGCAATCTGAACTTGTTCATCCAAAATGACTGGCAAGCACTGCTCTTGTTTGTACGAAGAGCCGGAGGCGGAGTTGCACAAGTGATTGCTTGTGCACTTTGAAATTCCGGCAGCTGATGCACACGGGCAAGTTGACTCTATGAGAACCAAGTGCGCATGAAGGATAATAAGTCCTGGCCATAGTGGAAAAGGGAACAAAATAAATAATGAAAGTATATTGCAGAGTTTTTCTTATATATAGGATTTATCATTTTATATTACCATCTAAAGGTGTTTAATGTCCCTTTAAAGTAATAAGTGTATTTTAAATTATTCTCATACACAGATATTATTTCAAAAGAAAGAGAATGTATAGACCAGAGAAGAGAGAGACTTCCAGATGGGCTTGATGGGAACAACGATCAGCCCAGGAGGGTCCAAGAATATAGACCTGCTCCTCTGAGATCTCCTGCATCACCTGATATCACCAGACCCAAGAGCCCATTAGAAAACAAAACGGTACATCTGAATGTTTTTATCAGTGTTCTTAATTCCAGCTGTATTTTACAGTGAATAAATATTATGCTGTAAATGCCTTGTTGGATTTGTACTATATATGCACATGCCTATAAACTACACCCATGAACTCTGGTCCACTTGATCAGATCTTAGTTGTGAAGGAGAAACTATATTACCAGTAATTCACCAGATCTCCTTCCTTATAAGAACATTCTAACCCTTTAGAACCAAAACGACAAGTTTACCATGACCCGCTATTAGCTGAAAATGTTTACAAATCCTTTTATGGGTATCACAATATTGGTCAATATATTCAGTGACAAATGCTACTCCATCAAAGTGTGGCAGAGGAGTCCTGAGTTTATCCTGTAAGGGCTGTCTGCAGTTTAAGAAGCCTCATGTCTTGCTTCTAGGTATAATATTTATTGCACCGCTCCTATACCTGTTCAGTAATAAGACCAGCTGACTTACTGTACTAATCTCCATTAGAGCGATTACTAATGTAATGTCCTTTTCTTTCATGTAATTGGCAAGAGTCCATGAGCTAGTGACGTATGGGATATACATTCCTACCAGGAGGGGCAAAGTTTCCCAAACCTCAAAATGCCTATAAATACACCCCTCACCACACCCACAATTCAGTTTTACAAACTTTGCCTCCCATGGAGGTGGTGAAGTAAGTTTGTGCTAGATTTCTACGTTGATATGCGCTTCGCAGCAGGCTGAAGCCCGGTTTTCCTCTCAGAGTGCAGTGAATGTCAGAGGGATGTGAAGAGAGTATTGCCTATTTGAATACCATGGTCTTCCTCTAGGGGATCTATTTCATAGGTTCTCTGTTATCGGTCGTAGAGATTTCTTCTCCTATCTCCCTTTTCAGATCGACGATATACTCTTATATACCATTACCTCTACTGATTCTCGTTTCAGTACTGGTTTGGCTATCTACTTTATGTAGATGAGTGTCTTTGGGTAAGTTAGTCTTTTTATTTATGACACTCTCAGCTATGGTTTGGCACTTTATATGTAAAGTTCTAAATATATGTTTTATACTTATATTTGCCATGATTCAGGTCAATCAGTTTATTTTCCTTCTTTCAGACTGCCAGTTTCATTTTTAGGGAAAATGCATATGAATTAAATATTTTTCTTACCTAAAATTTTCAATTGACTTTTTTCCTTTAAATTGCGGACTGTTAGGCTCGCGGGTGCAAAAAATGCTTGAATTTATTGCGTCATTTTTGGCGCGAGACTTTTTTGCTGCGAGATTGACGTTTGACGTCAATGACGTAGTTGACGCCAGAAGTTTTCACGTAGTTGCGTCATTTTTGACTTACGTGTTTATTATAGACGTTTTTGGCGCCAAAAATATGTGGGCGTCATACTTGGCGCCAGTTTTTTTTACATTATTTAAGTCTCACTTTTTAGTTGCTTCTGGTTTCTAGAGGCTTGTTCTGTTTGCATTTTTTCCCATTCCTGAAACTTTCATTTAAGGAATTTGATAATTTTGCTTTATATGTTGTTTTTTCTATTACATATTGCAAGATATTCCAAAAACTGTTCCTGTATCAGAAAATACTGTTGGATTCCTGATGACCGATATCAGTCCTACCAAAGCTAAGTTAATTTATTTTAATGTTATGAATTTTATCTTTAGCTATGGTTTGTAATAAGTTATCATGATAAACTTTTACATGCAGAGGCCATTAGTATTTATGCATTATCTATTGCTATTCTTTTTACATCTAATGTACAAGATATACCTAGGAATCTATGAGAATGTTTTTCTGATTCTATCCTAAAGGCTTTGTCTGACATCCCGCCTTCTAATAAAATTTATAGGTCTTTTTTTAAACTTCTCATTTAGTTGATGAATTTTTAAATGACCGACAACATACTGAATTATCCTTCTCTGATGATGTTTTTTCTCATTTAGAATATACTTCATCAGATATTTGACACTAACAAATCTACTTTTTTATTTTTAAATAGAGTACATTAGTTGTTGAAAAGGTGTTGATTATATTGGATATTGAGGAGTCTAGTTCTTTTGATTTAAGACTAGCTAACATTTAAATTCTGCTCATTAACCTCTTGTGGTTTCTTCAGAGGTTTTTTCCCAGTTCATGATACTAGGGAATGGAATAGGCCTGGGACTTATTTTATTACTTCTTCAAGGTTTTTAAATTGTATCCTTTGCCGGCAGTTAGTTTAAAGTTTTGAGGAAGATCCCGAAAGTTAATGGGGCTAGCTCTACTCTTGTTTAACATACTACTATTCCTATAGAAAATAGTATTTATTTTTTTCCTTCAGATGGGAAACTTGTATCTTATTAAAGGAAAATTATTTTATTTCAGGTCCTTTTCTTAGGCCTGCAATTTATTTGGCTGATGTTGCAAATGCTTCAACTTTCTGGTTGGATACTTTAGTGCAACAAGTATCGGATTATGATTTGTTTTAGCATTGTTAAGTTGTTCAACATGCTAATAATTTCATTTGTGTCGTCATTTTTTTTATATTTTCACAATTGAGGTTTAATCTATGTCTTTAGCTATTTTTAGCTAGAAGAACTTTGTGACTTAATCTTGGAATGCTAATTTGATTTCTAAAATTCATATTTCTTTTTTTCCAAGGTAATCAATTATTTGGTTCACAATTGGATTCAATTTTTTCCAACTGTTACTCTGGGGAAGGTAGTTTTTTGTTGCTTCAAGATTGAGTTCTAAGAGTAAATCTAAGCTTATATTAGTTTGTTCTTAATAAGGAACGGAATCCTATTCTTCCCCAAGTAACATGTTTATAGTTGGAAGCTTTCTTCAACATGGAATGAATTTAAGCTATTTAAAAGATCAAAGTCAGCCCCCCAAATTTGCATGTAGGTGCGTTTTTTTTTATTCCAGCTTAGCTGGTAAGGGGCAGGTTTTGACTTTTTTAAATTTGTTTGGTTCAATTCGGTCCAAACTTCTTAGATTGGGGTACTGAATAGGATTCAGAGTAAAACCGCCCGTGAGAAGTTTTTTTCTTCTCTAGCATATTCCAGCTATTCCAAGTAAAGGCTCACACTTTTCTGAAGTAGTTTCAGACCTGTATGTGTGGGTACTTGCGAGACGCGGCTGGTTACCCGTTGGGGTCTTAAGGCGCTGCTCAGACCTGGAGTTATCTGGGGTATTCATACCAGTTCCATTTCAGAAACAGGGTTTGGGGTTTTTTGTTCAAAACTATTCATTGTTCCAAAGATAGAAAATCTTTTTGATTGTCATATAAGAGTTCCTTCTTTCAGAATGGTGTTTATATGGTCTAATTCTGCCTTTTTGGTCAGTAAGGGCATTATTGTTTACCAATAGATACAATAGATGCATATCTTCTGTTTTCATTCAGATTATTTCATTTTCTGAGATTCTCTTTTTTTGACAAGCATTACCAATTTTGTTTGCTTTTCTTTCTGGTCTAGCGACAGCTCTGAGTATCTTTTCAAGGTTCTCAGTGTTTCCTTATTTGGACGATCTCTTGGTACTGGCTCAGTCTATTTCGTTCTGCAGAATCTCATACGATTCAACTTTTGTTGTTTCTTCTAAGACATCGTTGGAGGATCTTTTTATCAAAAGATCCTTGGTTTGCTCAGACAAGGGTCACCTTTTTTAGGTTTCCAGATAGAATTGTGTCAATGTCTTTGTCTCTAACAGACAGTAGACAATTATATTGGGTTCAGTTTGTCGGAACCTTCAGTCTCTATTATTTCCTTCAGTAGCTATATGCATGGAAGTTTTAGGTCTCATGGCTGCAGCATGGATTCAATTCCCTTTGCTCATTTTCATATGAAACCTTTCCAGCTTTTTATGCTGAATTAATGGTGCAGGGATTCTAGGATATTATTTTTAATATCTTTGAATTCCAATGTTCACTATCTTGACTTGGTGGTTAGTTCACATCATATAGTTCTATGGTCTCTTCGATTCATCCAACCTGGACCTTGATCACTACAGATGCGAGTCTTTTAGGTTGGGAGGCTGTCTGGGGATCTCTGTCAGCACAAGGGGTTTGGAAATCTAGGAGGCGAGATTACCATTCAATATTTTGGAACTCGTGCATTCTCAGAGTTCGTCAGTTTTGGCTTCTTTTTGAAGAGAGAGACATTATTGTTTTCAGACAGACAATGTCACAACTGTGGAGTATGTCAATCATCAGGGTGGGACTCTCAGTCCTTAGGCTGTGAAAGAAGTATCTCGGATACTTGCTTGGGCTAAATCCAGCTCCTGTCTAATTTCTGTGGTCCATATCCCAGGTTTAGACAATTGGGGAAGCGGATTATCTCTGTCAATCAAGCTTTACATCGGGAGAATGTCTCTTTACCCAGATGTGTTTTTTCAAATTGCTCTGATGTGAGGGTTTCCAGTAATAGTTCTGATGGCAATTCTCATCTAAACAAGAAAACTTCCCAGGTACCTATTCAGGTCCGGGGATCCTCAGGCGGAAACAGTGTATGCATTGACACTTCCTTGGAGTTATCAATCTGCCTATATTTTTTGCTCCTTCTGGTTCTCTTTTTAAGAGTGATTTTTCAAAATCATCATGGAGCAATCGTTTGTGCTGCTGGTGGCTCCAGCATGGCCGCTCAGGTTTTGGTATATGGTTCTTGTTCGGATGTCCAGTTGCCAACCTTGGTCACTTCCATTTAGGCAGACCTTATATCTTAAGAGTTCTTTTTTTCCGTCAGGAAATCAAATTATTAAATTTGATGTATGGAAATTAAAACGCTTAGTGCTTAGTCATAGAGTTTCTCTGACTCAGTGATTAATACTATGTTGCAGGTTTCGTAAATCTGTGTCTAGAAAGATTTATTATCGAGTTTTGAAGACTTACATCTTACTGATGCTCTTCTCCATAATTTCTCTTGGCATTCTTTTAGAATTCCTAGGATTTTATTAGTTTTTTCATAAGGTTTTGTCTGCAAGTTCCTTGAAAGGACAAATCTCTGCTCTTTCTGTGCTGTTTCACAGAGAAAATTGCTAATCTTTCTGATATTTATTGTTTTGTCTAGGCTTTGGTTCGATCAAGCCTGTCATTAAGCCAATTTCTCCTCCTTGGAGTCTTAATTTGGTTCTGAGGGCTTAACAGGCTCTTCCGTTTGAGCATATGCATTCTTTGGACATTGAATTACTTTCATGGCCAACTTTTGGCGCATCTCTTCTGCTAGAAGAGTTTTTGAATTATCTGCTCTATCTTGTGAGTCTCCTTTTCTGATTTTTCATCAGGATAAGGTGGTTTTGCTGTCTTTATTTAAATTTTTTACCTCAAGTTGTGAATTCTAACAACATTAATAAAGGAATTATTGTTCCTTTCCTTGTGTCCTAAATCCTAAGAATTCTTTGGAAAGATCCTTACATTCTTTGGATGTGGTCAGAGTTTTGAAATATTATGTTGAAGCTATTAAGATTTCAGAAAGACTTCTAGTCTATTTGTTATCTTTTCTGGTTTTAGGAAAGGTCAGACGGCTTCTGCCATTCTTTGGCGTCTTGGTTAAAACTTTTGATTCATCATTGCTTATGTGGAGTCGGGTAAATCCCGCCTCAAAGGATTACAAGCTCATTCTACTAGGTCAGTTTCTACTTCCTGGGCTTTTAAGAATGAAGCTTCTGTTGATCAGATTTGCAAAGCAGCAACTTGGTCTTACTTTGCATATTTTTTACTAAATTCTACCAATTAGATGTTTTTTCTTTCTTCAGAAGCAGTTTTTGGTAGAAAAGTACTTCAGGCAGCTGTTTCTTACATAAATTATGTTTTCCTACCACATAGGACACATAACCTGGGTGGTAGCTTTTTCTATTGAGCAACACGTTTTCTGAAATCTGTTTCCTATAGACCACCAATTTGTTAGGATCTTCATTCAACCCATACTAGGTTAACATCTAATTAATTAAAGAACTATTAAAAGAAAAAGAAAACCCCAACCACCAATTTGTTAGGATCTTCATTCAACCCATACTAGGTTAACATCTAATTAATTAAAGAACTATTAAAAGAAAAAGAAAACCCCAACATTTTCTTTCTTGATTTAGATAGAGCGTGTGATTTTAAACAACTTTCAAATGTACCTTTATTATCTATGTTGTTTTGTTCTTTTGATATCCTTTGTTGAATGGATACCTAGATAGAATCAACAGCTGCTGACTGGTTGCTGCACATACTGTATATGCCTTATATTATTGGCTCACTCAATACATTCAGCTAGCTCTCAGTATTGCATTGCATCTTCAAAAATGGATACCAAGAGAATGAAGCAAATTAGTTAATATAAGTTAAGGTTTCATGTCCCTTTAAATACAGTAGAATTGCATAATCAACTAACAAGTCCTAAAAAGACAATGCAATGACCCTTACTTTGAACTATAAACGAGGAGCAGTATTTTTCTGAGAAATTTCAAAGTTTTATTTCATTTCCTTGTCCTCTGTATCACATGATAGGCCTTATGCAATCACAGATGTATATGCATATATGAGCTGTGCCCTCTTGCACATACTCAGTAGAAATGTCTCTAATGTAACAGATCAAAGACTCAGTAACACATTTTGGAATAAATATTTGTGTGGGGGGGATCATTATAATAGGTCTGTCCCATAAATCCTCCAACAGCCAATGTGAAAGTGCTGTGCAAATTAAAGTGTATATGAACTAATGAAACAAAGTGACTGATCTTATATTGTAAATTTAGTAAACAAGGATCAAATCAGTTAATAATTTATCATCTTTTTATCACAAATTATTTCCCAATCAGTATATTTAACGCTGTTTGCTCTCTAATTCTATTTCCAGGATCACAATAAAGGGCAGAAGCCAGACAACCACCTACATAGGAGGGATCCCCAAGGTAAGTGATATCTGTAAGCTTTCTTTATGCGCAGTACCATAATCATAGTGATTAAATACAAGTGATCATATGATGATGAAGGTGGTGGGAACCTACAGATGTAGAATACAGCTCTAGTAGTCTGACATAACTCTAGCCTGCAACCATGAATTAAAGGGATATTAAACACTAAATAAATGCTAGCTAGAAGATTAGTCTGAGAATAACACGTAGATCTATTTTTTAAAGATTCATTAGCTATTTAAATACTGACAAAATAAGTGTAAAGTTTTAGTGTCTATAAAACAATGGGGGCTGCCATGTTGTAACTTAGGCTACCTTCTCTGCTGTGGCCAATTAGGGACAGTTATAAATAGGTCACTAGAGTGTGCAGCCAATGGCTGTGTGTAATATAACAGTGTTCTGTACTTCCATTTCCAACAGGAAGAGAAAGCTCACAATTGGAATGCAATTACAGGAAAAGGGGACAAAATAAATAATGACATATTGCAGAGTTTTTCTTATATATATGATTTATCATTTTATATTACCATCTCAAAGTGTTTAATGTCCCTTTAAAGTAATAAGTGTATTTTAAATTCTTCGCATACACAGATATTATTTCAAACGGAAGAGAATGTATAGACCAGAGAAGAGAGAGACTTCCAGATGGGCTTGATGGGAACAACGATCAGCCCAGGAGGGTCCAAGAATATAGACCTGCTCCTCTGAGATCGCCTGCATCACCTGATATCACCAGACCCAAGAGCCCATCAGAAAACAAAACGGTACATCTGAATGTTTTATCAGTGTTCTTAATTCCAGCTGTATTTTACAGTGAATAAATGTTATGCTGTAAATGCCTTGTTGGATTTGTACTATATATGCACATGCCTAATAAACTACACCCATGAGCTCTGGTCCACTTGATCAGATCTTAGTTGTGAAGGAGAAACTATATTACCCAGTAATTCACCAGATCTCCTTCCTTATAAGAACATTCTAACCCTTTAGAACCAAAACGACAAGTTTTTAACCATGACCCGCTATTAGCTGAAAATGTTTATAAATCCTTTTATGGGTATCACAATATTGGTCAATATACTTCAGTGACAAATGCTACTCATCAAAGTGTGGCAGAGGAGTCCTGAGTTTATCCTGTAAGGGCTGTCTGCAGTTTAAGAAGCTCATGTCTGGCTTCTAGGTATAATATTTATTGCACCGCTCCTATACCTGTTCAGTAATAAGACCAGCTGACTACTGTACTAATCTCCATTAGAGCGATTACTAATGTAATGTCCTTTTCCTACCCACATAGGACACATGACCTGGGTGGTAGCTTTTTCTATGGACGCAACGTTTCCTGAAATCTGTTTCCTATAGACCACCGATTTGTTAGGAACTCCGTCCAACCCATACTAGGTTAACATCCTAATTAAATAAAGAACTATTAAAGGAACACAAAACCCCAGAATTTCTTTCAAGTTTTAGATAGAGTGTGTGATTTTAAACAACTTTCAATTTACTTTATCTATTTTGTTTTGTTCTTTTGATATCCTTTTTGAAAGGATACCTAGGTAGACTCAACAGCTGCTGATTGGTGGCTGCACATATATGCCCTTTTGTTATTGGCTCACTCAATATATTCAGCTAGCTCTCAGTATTGCATTGTTTTTCTTCTTCAAACAAGGATACAAAGAGAATAAGCAAATTAGTTAATAGAAGTAAATTGGAAAGTTTTTTTAAATGGTATCCTCTATCTGATTAATTAAAGGAAAATGTGGGTTTCATATCACCTTTAAATACAGTAGAATTGCATAATCAACTAACAAGTCATAAAAAAGACAATGCAATGACCCTTACTTTGAACTTTAAATGAGGCACAGTATTTTTCTGAGAAATGTAAAAGTTTTTATTTAATTTCCTTGTCCTCTGTATCACATGACAGGCTTTATTCAATCACAAATGTATATATGTATATGAGCTGTGCCCTCTTGCACCATACTCTGTCTCACATTGTAACAGATCAGAGACTCACTAACACCATTTTGGGATAAATATTTGTGTGTGTGTGTGGGGGGGGGAATAAATTTGAATTTTTCATTATAATAGGTCTGTCCCATAAATCCTTAACAGCCAATGTGAAAGTGCTGTGCAAATTAAAGTGTATTGAACTAATGAAACAAAGTGACTGATCTTATATTGTAATTTTAGTAAACAAGGATCCAATCAGTTAATAATTTATCATCTTTTTATCACAAATTATTTCCCAATCAGTTATGTTTTACGCTGTTTGCTCTCTATATCTATATACCAGGATCACAATAAAGGACAGGAGCCAGACAACCACCTACATAGGAGGGATCCCCAAGGTAAAAAACTAGAAAGTTGTTTAAAATTTGCATGCCCTATCTGAATCATGAGTTTAATTTTGACTAGGACTGTCCCTTTATGTTAAGCATCAGTCATACCCTCTGAGTTTGCCGACGTCAGGCAATCTGAACTTGTTCATCCAAAAGGACTGGCAAGGCACTGCTCTAGTTTGTACGAGAGCCGGAGGCAGAGTTGCACATGTGATTGCTTGTGCACTTTGAAATTCCGGCAGCTGATGCACATGGGCAAGTTGACTCTATGAGAACCAAGTGCACATGAAGGATAATAAGTCCTGGCCATAGTGCTTATAACACGTTGCACCATACTAAGCCTACTGCAGTATACTCTCATGATAAGGAGCTGACCAAGAGAATGGTGGACCTTCTATACAAGACTTGCTTTATATAAAGTTCTCATTTTCACTTGCACATCTCCTTCATGAAGACGGTTTTATTCCTTTATTTTCTTTACATAGAAACTGCAATACACAGATTTTATTTCTACAGACAGATAAGATCTCGCCAGATTAGTTACCATGAGAGTCCTCAGCTGACCAAGGGAGAGGATCTACACAGGATTCATTTTCTACTTAAAGGGACATTTAAACACTAAAATAAATGCTAGCTAGAAGATTAGTCTGAGAATACGTAGATGTATTTTTTTAAAGATTCATTAGCTGTTTAAATACTGACAAAATAAGTGTAAAGTTTTTAGTGTCTATAAAACAATGGGGGCTGCCATGTATGTAACTTAGATTACCTTCTCTGCTGTGGCCAATTAGGGACAGTTATATAACTTATAAAAGGTCACTAGAGTGTGCAGCCAGTGCTGTGTGACATATAACAGTGTTCTGCACTTCCATTTTCACACAGGAAGAGAAAGCTACAATTGGAAT
This sequence comes from Bombina bombina, assembly GCF_027579735.1. NCBI lineage: Eukaryota > Metazoa > Chordata > Amphibia > Anura > Bombinatoridae > Bombina > Bombina bombina. The sequence continues at coordinate 30,790,936 of NC_069509.1, forward strand.
GCAATTACAGGGAAAAGGGAACAAAATAAATAATGAAAGTATATTGCAGAGTTTATCTTATATATATGATTATCATTTTATATTACCATCTAAAGGTGTTTAATGCAGGGATAGGCAAGGTGTCCGTACATGTACACTGGTGTCTGTGACTAGCCCTTGCTGTGTCCGCCACAACCTTAGTATATATTTTCTTTCTGATTCAAAATGTGTGAATAAAGTTAGTGGCTTGTCAAGAGACTGCAAGTGATATTGGGTGATAAGTTATGGAATAAATAAAGCCTGAGTGAAATACTGGATGTGTATCTGCATCTGTATAATAACACCCAGCTCTATACAAAGACACAGTAGTGACACTGGCTCATGGGCATAGCCAGACAAGGACTGGTTATAGGGTTAGTGGTATCTGCATCAGTATAACACCCAGTGCTATATAATGACACAGTAGTGACACTGGCTCATGGGTATAGCCAGAGGAGGGCTGGTTATAGGGTCAGTGGTATCTGCATCAGTATAACACCCAGTGCTATATAATGACACAGTAGTGACACTGGCACATGGGTATAGCCAGAGGAGGGCTGGTTATAGGTGCAGTGGTATCTGCATCAGTATAATAACACTCAGCACTATATAATGACACAGTAGTGACACTGGCACATGGGTATAGCCAGAGGAGGGCTGGTTATAGGATCAGTGGTATCTGCATCAGTATAATAACACCAAGCACTATATAATGACACAGTAGTGACACTGGCACATGGGTATAGCCAGAGGAGGGCTGGTTATAGGTGCAGTGGTATCTGCATCAGTATAATAACACCCAGCATTATATAATGACACAGTAGTGACACTGGCACATGGGTATAGAGGAGGATGGTTATAGAATCAGTGGTATCTGCATCAGTATAATAACACCCAGCACTATACAAAGACACAGTAGTGACACTGGCACATGGGTATAGCCAGGAGGAGGGATGGTTATAGGATCAGTGGTATCTGCATCAGTATAATAACACCCAGCACTATATAATGACACAGTAGTGACACTGGCACATGGGTTTAGCCAGAGGAGGGCTGGTTATAGGTGCAGTGGTATCTGCATCAGTATAATAACACTCAGCACTATATAATGACACAGTAGTGACACTGGCTCATGGGTATAGCAGGAGGAGGGCTGGTTATAGGTGCAGTGGTATCTGCATCAGTATAATAACACCCAGCACTATATAATGACACAGTAGTGACACTGGCTCATGGGTATAGCCAGAGGAGGGCTGGTTATAGGGTCAGTAGTATCTGCATCAGTATAATAATACCCAGCACTATATAATGACACAGTAGTGACACTGGCTCATGGGTATAGCCAGAGGAGGGCTGGTTATAGGAGCAGTGGTATCTGCATCAGTATAATAACACCCAGCTCTATACAGACACAGTAGTGACACTGGCACATGGGTATAGTCAGAGGAGGGCTGGTTATAGAATCAGTGGTAGCTGCATCAGTATAATAACACCCAGCTCTATACAGACACAGTAGTGACACTGGCACATGGGTATAGTCAGAGGAGGGCTGGTTATAGAATCAGTGGTATCTGCATCAGTATAATAACACCCAGCTCTATACAGACACAGTAATGACACTGGCACATGGGTATAGTCAGAGGAGGCTGGTTATAGAATCAGTGGTATCTGCATCAGTATAATAACACCCAGCACTATATAATGACACAGTAGTGACACTGGCACATGGGTATAGCCAGAGGAGAGCTGGTTATAGAATCAGTGGTATCTGCATCAGTATAATAACACCAAGCACTATATAATGACACAGTAGTGACACTGGCACATGGGTATACCCAGAGGAGGGCTGGTTATAGGATCAGTGGTATCTGCATCAGTATAATAACACCAAGCACTATATAATGACACAGTAGTGACACTGGCACATGGGTATAGCCAGAGGAGGGCTGGTTATAGGATCAGTGGTTTCTGCATCAGTATAATAACACCAAGCACTATATAATGACACAGTAGTGACACTGGCACATGGGTATAGCCAGAGGAGGGCTGGTTATAGGATCAGTGGTATCTGCATCAGTATAATAACACCCAGCACTATATAATGACACAGTAGTGACACTGGCACATGGGTATAGCCAGAGGAGGGCTGGTTATAGAATCAGTGGTTTCTGCATCAGTATAATAACACCCAGCACTATATAATGACACAGTAGTGACACTGGCTCATGGGTATAGCCAGAGGAGGGCTGGTTATAGGGTCAGTGGTATCTGCATCAGTATAATAACACTCAGCACTATATAATGACACAGTAGTGACACTGGCACATGGGTATAGATAGAGGAGGCTGGTTATAGGATCAGTGGTATCTGCATCAGTATAATAACACCCAGCACTATCTAATGACACAGTAGTGACACTGGCACGTGGGTATAGCCAGAGGAGGGCTGGTTATAGGTGCAGTGGTATCTGCATCAGTATAATAACACCCAGCATTATATAATGACACAGTAGTCACACTGGCACATGGGTATAGCCAGACAAGGGCTGGTTATAGGATCAGTGGTATCTGCATCAGTATAATAACACCCAGCACTATATAATGACACAGTAGTGACACTGGCACATGGGTATAGCCAGAGGAGGGCTGGTTATAGGATCAGTGGTTTCTGCATCAGTATAATAAATAACACCAAGCACTATAAAATAATGTTTTTAATTTCAAATGTACCTTGGTGTCCTTTACTAAGGTCTGTACTTTGGAAAATGTCCGCCACAGCCTTTGTCTGTGCCTATCCCTGGTTTAATGTCCCTTTAAAGTAATAAGTGTATTTTAAATTCTTCTCATACTCAGATATTATTTCAAACGGAAGAGAATGTATAGACCAGAGAAGAGAGAGACTTCCAGATGGGCTTGATGGGAACAACGATCAGCCCAGGAGGATCCAAGAAAATAGACCTGCTCCTCTGAGATCTCCTGCATCACCTGATATCACCAGACCCAAGAGCCCATCAGAAAACAAAACGGTACATCTGAATGTTTTATCAGTGTTCTTAATTCCAGCTGTATTTTACAGTGAATAAATGTTATGCTGTAAATGCCTTGTTGGATTTGTACTATATATGCACATGCCTATAAACTACACCCATGAGCTCTGGTCCACTTGATCAGATCTTAGTTGTGAAGGAGAAACTATATTACCAGTAATTCACCAGATCTCCTTCCTTATAAGAACATTCTAACCCTTTAGAACCAAAACGACAAGTTTACCATGACCCGCTATTAGCTGAAAATGTTTACAAATCCTTTTATGGGTATCACAATATTGGTCACTATATTCAGTGACAAATTCTACTCCATCAAAGTGTGGCAGAGGAGTCCTGAGTTTATCCTGTAAGGGCTGTCTGCAGTTTAAGAAGCCTCATGTCTTGCTTCTAGGTATAATATTTATTGCACCGCTCCTATACCTGTTCAGTAATAAGACCAGCTGACTTACTGTACTAATCTCCATTAGAGCGATTAATAATGTAATGTCCTTTTCCTACCACATAGGACACATGACCTGGGTGGTAGCTTTTTCTATGGAGCAACGTTTCCTGAAATCCGTTTCCTATAGATCTTCATTCAACCCATACTAGGTTAACATCTAATTAATTAAAGAACTATTAAAAGAAAAAGAAAACCCCAACATTTTCTTTCTTGATTTAGATAGAGCGTGTGATTTTAAACAACTTTCAAATTTACCTTTATTATCTATGTTGTTTTGTTCTTTTGATATCCTTTGTTGAAAGGATACCTAGATAGAATCAACAGCTGCTGACTGGTCACTGCACATACTGTATATGCCTTATGTTATTGGCTCACTCAATACATTCAGCTAGCTCTCAGTATTGCATTGCATCTTCAAAAATGGATACCAAGAGAATGAAGTAAATTAGTTAATAGAAGTAAAGGTTTCATGTCCCTTTAAATACAGTAGAATTGCATAATCAACTAACAAGTCCTAAAAAGACAATGCAATGACCCTTACTTTGAACTATAAACAAGGAGCAGTATTTTTCTGAGAAATTTCAAAGTTTTATTTCATTTCCTTGTCCTCTGTATCACATGACAGGCCTTATGCAATCACAGATGTATATGCGTATATGTGCTGTGCCCTCTTGCACATACTCAGTAGAAATGTCTCTAATGTAACAGATCAAAGACTCAGTAACACATTTTGGAATAAATATGTGTGGGGGGGGGGGGATCATGATAATAGGTCTGTCCCATAAATCCTCCAACAGCCAATGTGAAAGTGTTGTGCAAATTAAAGTGTATATGAACTAATGAAACAAAGTGACTGATCTTATATTGTAAATTTAGTAAACAAGGATCCAATCATTTAATAATTTATCATCTTTTTATCATAAATTATTTCCCAATCAGTATATTTTATGCTGTTTGCTCTCTGATTCTATTTCCAGGATCACAATAAATGGCAGAAGCCAGACAACCACCTACATAGGAGGGATCCCCAAGGTAAGTGATATCTGCAAGCTTTCTTTATGCACAGTACCATAATCATAGTGATTAAATACAAGTGATCATATGAGGATGAAGGCGGTGGGAACCTACAGATGTAGAATACAGCTCTAGTAGTCTGATATAACTCTAGCCTGCAACCATGAATTAAAGGGGCATTAAACACTATGAGACTGTTATATAAAATGCTTAAAGGGATAGTCTAGTCAAAATTAAACTCAGTTAAATCTGTATAGGTGCATTTCAATTTAAAATAGAAACATTTTTGCAATATACTTTCATCAGCAAATATGCTTCTAGTAAACGTTATGACTGTTCTTCTGCAGCATATGCACATATCCTGTGAGGGCTGTGCACCAGTATTCAAATACCATGCAAGTACTTTTGACAGACATGCATTTTATCCAATCAGTGCTGACTCATAATTAACTCCACGGACGTGAGCACAATGTTATCTATATGGCACACATGAACTAGCACTCTGTGAAAAACTGTCAAAATACATTGGTATAAGAGGCGGCCTTCAAAGGCTTAGAAATTAGCATATGAGTCTATGTAGGTTTAGCTCTCAATTAGAATAAAAAGAGAACAAAGCAAATTTGCTGATACAATTAAATCCCAGGGCCTGCACTACAGGACTTTCTTGTGAGCGAAAGTAAAATTTAGCACTCCTCTTGTAATCTGGCCCACAGTTACCAGACAACATTTATGTATAAAATGTTCTAATTAATTACAGCATGTTATTGTTTTGTTGTTGTCCAATATAGGTATTGTAGATAGGGCATTATAGTAAAAAGATCTGTTAGAGCATGTCATTTTTAGACTATTGACCCTACAAAAGGAAAACACCCAGTAGAAATACCACTCAGGACTTGCAGAGCACTGCTGGTTCCGAACGGAAAACACAGTTGATCCAATCAGCAGTGCTAGTTACACATCTGAGTCATGCGACTAGCACTGCTGATTGGATCAGCGGAATGTTCTGCTTGGGACAAGCAGTGCTCTGCAAGTCCTGAGCAGTATTTCTACTGTTTAAGCCCTACACACAGTAGTCTTGGGTCGACAGTCTTATAATTACATGCTCTAACAAATTATGACATTTTTTGACTATAATAGCACTTTAAGAGAGTTTGATTAAGAACATATAAAAATCAAAATGTTTTGCAGCCAGAGCAGGAGAAAATATGATCACATAGTATTATCCACGCAAACCTCCATGAATAATCTCTCATGTTCGTTACCTGAAATAACCTCATTCCAATCTCCAACTCAATAGGTTCTGAAGACAACAAGAACAAAAGACTATCTCTGTTCCTCCCAGAAATGTCACATCACACCCAGAAAGAAAGCCTTAATCGTTCCCAATGGGTAACTCAATACTGGCAGAAGCCATTTTTTTTTGACACAGAAACATAGATGTTAGCTGCAGATATTTGTCCTTACCACCTCTACTGGAGGTTTATTACATGAATCAACCAACCTCTCTGTAAAAAAGTCTTCTGCAATTACTCCTAGTAACAGATTGTAACAGATCAGCGACTCACTAACACATTTTGGGATAAATATTTGTGAGGTGGGGGATAAATTTGGGTTTTTCATTATAATAGGTCTGTCCCATAAATCCTGCCAATGTGAAGGTGCTGTGCAAATTAAAGTGTATATGAACTAATGAAACAAAGTGACTGATCTTATATTGTAAATTTAGTAAACAATGATCCAATCAGTTAATAATTTATCACCTTTTTATCACAAATTATTTCCAAATCAGTATATTTATATATTTTAATTGTCTTTATTGAGGTTAACTGTATACTACAGTAATACATAGTGGATCAAATGTCATACCAATATACAGATGACAATATACAGATGACAATATACAGATGACAATATACAGATGACAATATACAGATGACAAAGTAACAAAAAAGAAAAAGAAGGAAAAGAATAAAATAGTGGAAAAACATAGCAATCACTTTGATCAACATATACAGTATACTCATATCTGTTACTTCAGTCATGTAAATCATATTCAAAATTCACCTCATATTTTCTATTTATTCTTTAAGACATGAAATTGTCTTCCATGAACATCTGAGGTCACTTAAAGTGCCAGTAAACAGAGCAGGAGCGAGCTGCGTTGAATGTAATGGCGCGGTCGGGCCGGGCTGTGACTAGACAGCTGGCCAGATGCGCTCTGAGGGAAAACCAGACCCGCTCAGTAGAGCACAGAGGGCGGGTCTGGAAAACCCTCTTCTTTTTATAAAAATTCACAGGCAATATTATGTTATATAAAGCTAGCACTAATATAATGTTTTATTACTGCACTATGTGCAGAATTATATGACATTATTTTTTAGGTTTACTGGCCCTTTAAGTACCTCAACCCACTATTTCAGCATTATGTCAATAGGAGAAACAAAACTATTAACATTAATATAACATTGAAATATATATCTTATGCATAGAAACCGAATTATCAAGCCGCCAACTGTGCTGCATTCGCCGGGACCAATACGCTCGCCTAACATTGCGGCCACGGACCTGAATACGATCTCCATATTTATTAAAAAAAAGCCGGCAAAAGCCGTGCACCAAGTATGGGCGATGAGCAGCGGACTGTTGTTAACTAGCAGTCATCGATCTCTGCTTTTCAGCTTTTTCCCAACTTTATTTATACCGTCACTAAACTCCGCCACTATACTAAAATGTTTAACCCCTATCCCGCTGCTTCCAGAGCCCACCACAACTTTAATAAAACTATTAACCCCTATCCCGCCACTCCCCGACCCCTCCGCAACTAAATAAATGTATTAACCCTATCCTGCCGCTCCCGGAGCCCACCGCAACTTTAATATAGCTATTAACTCCTATCCCGCCGCTCCCGGACCCCTCCGCAAGTAAATAAATGTATTAACCCCTATACCGCCGCTCCCGGAGCCAACGCAACTTAACCCCTAAACCCCTGGCCTCCCACATCACTAGCACTTACTAAACCTATTAACCCCTAAACCGCCAGCCCCCCACATCACCATAAACTAAATTAAGCTATTAACCCCTAAACCTATTAACCCGCTAACTTTACATTATAATTACCTCATCCCTATCTTATAATAAATTTAAACTTACCTTTAGAATTAAAATAAACTATATTTAACTATTAATTAACCTACCCTAATTATTATACTATACTTAAATTAAACTATATTAAACTATTAATTGACCTACCTAACTATTATACTAAAATTACATTAAACTACAAATTAAATTAACTATATTACATATTTAAAAACCCAACCCTACTCAAATTATTTAATATCTACAATTAAAAATTACTAAGTTACAAAAAATTAAAAACACTAAGTTACAAAAAAAAGAAAAAACACTAAGTTACTAAAAAAACAAACACAGTATCAAAAAAAAAAAAAACTATTACACCTAATCTAAGAGCCTATCAAAATAAAAGAGACCCCCCAAAATAAAAAAGGGCCTTTTGTGGGGCATTGCCCCAAAGAAATCAACTCTTTTACCGAAAAAAAAAATACAAACACCCCCAACAGTAAAACCCACCACCCACACAATGAACACCCCCAAATAAAACCCTTAAAAAACCTAACACTAACCACCGACGATACCACTTACTTCGAAGCGACCGGACATCCATCCTCATCCAGGCGGCAGAAGTCCTCAGCGAAGCCAGCAGAAGTCTTCATCCAAGCGGGCCAAAGTCTTCATCCAAGTGGGCAGAAGTCTTCATCCAGACGGCATTTTCTATCTTCATCCATCGGCGTGGAGCGGCTCCATCTTCAAGACATCCGGTGCGGAGCATCCTTCTTACGATGGTCACACAAAGAATGAAGTTTCCCTTTAAGGTACGTCATCCAAGATGGCTTCCCTTACATTCCGATTGGCTGGGAAAAAATCCTATTGGCTGTTGCAATCAGCCAATAGGATTGAGCTTTCATCCTATTGGCTGATCCAATCAGCCAATAGGATTGAGCTCACATTCTATTGGCTGATTGGAATAGCCAATAGAATGCAAGCTCAATCCTATTGGCTGATTGGATTAGCCAATAGGATGAATCAGCCAATTGGAATGTAAGGGATGCCATCTTGGATGATTATACCTTAAAAGGAAACTTCATTCTTCGTTGACCATCGTAAGAAGAGGATGCTCCACGCCGGATATCTTGAAGATGAAGCCACTCCGCGCCGGATGGATGAAGATAGAAGATGCCGTTTGGATGAAGACTTCTGCCCGCTTGGGATGAAGACTTCTGCCGCTTGGGATGAGGATGGATGTCTGGTCTTCGAAAACTGTAAGTGAATCGTCAGTGGTTAGTGTTAGTTTTTTTTAAGGGTTTATTGGGTGGGTTTTAATTTTAGGTTAGGGACTTTGGGCAGTAAAAGAGCTAAATGCCCTTTTAAGGGCAATGCCCATACAAATGCCCTTTTCAGGGCAATGGGAGCTTAGGTTTTTTAGATAGGTTTTTATTTGGGTGGGTTGGTTGGTTGGGTGGTGGGTTTTACTGTTGGGGGGTGTTTGTATTTTTTTTACAGGTAAAAGAGCTGATTTCTTTGGGGCAATGTCCCGCAAAAGGCCCTTTTAAGGGCCATTGGTAGTTTATTGTACGCTAGGGTTTTTTTTTATTTTGGGGGTCTTTTTTATTTTGATAGGGCTCTTAGATTAGGTGTAATTGTTTTTTATTTTTGATACTGTGTTTTTTTTTTGTAACTTAGTGTTTTTTATTTTTTGTAACTTATATTTAGTAATTTTTAATTGTAGATTTAAATAACTTGAGTAGGGTTAGGTATTTGAATATGTGATATAGTTAATTAATTGTTAGTTTAATGTAATTTTAGTATAATAGGGTAGGTTAATTAATAGTTTAATATAGTTTAATGTAATTTTAGTATAATAGGGTAGGTTAATTAATAGTTTAATATAGTTTATTTTAATTCTAAAGGTAAGTTTTAATTTATTATAAGATAGGGATGAGTTAATATTTAATGTAAAGTTAGCGGGTTGTTAGGTTTAGGGGTTAATAGCTTAATTTAGTTTATGGCGTTGTGGGGGGCTGGCAGTTTAGGGGTTAATAGGTTTAGTTAGTGGTAGTGATGAGGGAGGCCAGGGGTTTAGGGGTTAAGTTGCGTTGGCTCCGGGAGCGGCGGTATAGGGGTTAATACATTTATTTACTTGCGGAGGGGTCCGGGAGCGGCGGGATAGGAGTTAATAGCTATATTAAAGTTGCGGTGGGCTCCGGGAGCGGCAGGATAGGGTTAATACATTTATTTAGTTGCGGAGGGGTCGGGGAGTGGCGGGATAGGGGTTAATAGTTTTATTAAAGTTGTGGTGGGCTCTGGCAGCGGGATAGGGGTTAAACATTTTAGTATAGTGGCGGAGTTTAGTGACGGTATAAATAAAGTTGGGAAAAAGCTGAAAAGCAGAGATCGATGACTGCTAGTTAACAACAGTCCGCTGCTCATCGCCCCATACTTGGTGCACGGCTTTTGCCGGCTTTTTTTTAATAAATATGGAGATCGTATTCAGGTCCGTGGCCGCAATGTTAGGCGAGCGTATTGGTCCGGCGAATGCAGCACAGTTGGCGGCTTGATAATTCGGTTTCTATGCATAAGATATATATTTCAATGTTATATTAATGTTAATAGTTTTGTTCTCCTATTGACATAATGCTGAAATAGTGGGTTGAGGTACTTAAAGGGCCAGTAAACCTAAAAAATAATGTCATATAATTCTGCACATAGTGCAGTAATAAAAACATTATATTAGTGCTAGCTTTATATAACATAATATTGCCTGTGAATTTTTATAAAAAGAAGAGGGTTTTCCAGACCCGCCCTCTGTGCTCTACTGACGGGTCTGGTTTTCCCTCAGAGCGCATCTGGCCAGCTGTCTAGTCACAGCCCGGCCGACCGCGCCATTACATTCAACGCAGCTCGCTCCTGCTCTGTTTACTGGCACTTTAAGTGACCTCAGATGTTCATGGAAGACAATTTCATGTCTTAAAGAATAAATAGAAAATATGAGGTGAATTTTGAATATGATTTACATGACTGAAGTAACAGATATGAGTATACTGTATATGTTGATCAAAGTGATTGCTATGTTTTTCCACTATTTTATTCTTTTCCCTTCTTTTTCTTTTTTGTTACTTTGTCATCTGTATATTGTCATCTGTATATTGTCATCTGTATATTGTCATCTGTATATTGTCATCTGTATATTGGTATGACATTTGATCCACTATGTATTACTGTAGTATACAGTTAACCTCAATAAAGACAATTAAAATATATAAATATACTGATTTGGAAATAATTTGTGATAAAAAGGTGATAAATTATTAACTGATTGGATCATTGTTTACTAAATTTACAATATAAGATCAGTCACTTTGTTTCATTAGTTCATATACACTTTAATTTGCACAGCACCTTCACATTGGCAGGATTTATGGGACAGACCTATTATAATGAAAAACCCAAATTTATCCCCACCTCCACAAATATTTATCCCAAAATGTGTTAGTGAGTCGCTGATCTGTTACAATCTGTTACTAGGAGTAATTTGCAGAAGACTTTTTTACAGAGAGGTTGGTTGATTCATGTAATAAACCTCCAGTAGAGGTGGTAAGGACAAATATCTGCAGCTAACATCTATGTTTCTGTGTCAAAAAAAAATGGCTTCTGCCAGTATTGAGTTACCCATTGGAACGATTAAGGCTTTCTTTCTGGGTGTGATGTGACATTTCTGGGAGGAACAGAGATAGTCTTTTGTTCTTGTTGTCTTCAGAACCTATTGAGTTGGAGATTGGAATGAGGTTATTTCAGGTAACGAACATGAGAGATTATTCATGGAGGTTTGCGTGGATAATACTATGTGATCATATTTTTCCTGCTCTGGCTGCAAAACATTTTGATTTTTATATGTTCTTAATCAAACTCTCTTAAAGTGCTATTATAGTCAAAAAATGTCATAATTTGTTAGAGCATGTAATTATAAGACTGTCGACCCAAGACTACTGTGTGTAGGGCTTAAACAGTAGAAATACTGCTCAGGACTTGCAGCACTGCTTGTCCCAAGCAGAACATTCCGCTGATCCAATCAGCAGTGCTAGTCGCATGACTCAGATGTGTAACTAGCACTGCTGATTGGATCAACTGTGTTTTCCGTTCGGAACCAGCAGTGCTCTGCAAGTCCTGAGTGGTATTTCTACTGGGTGTTTATCCTTTTGTAGGGTCAATAGTCTAAAAATGACATGCTCTAACAGATCTTTTTACTATAATGCCCTATCTACAATACCTATATTGGACACAACAAAACAATAACATGCTGTAATTAATTAGAACATTTTATACATAAATGTTGTCTGGTAACTGTGGGCCAGATTACAAGAGGAGTGCTAAATTTTACTTTCGCTCACAAGAAAGTCTGTAGTGCAGGCCCTGGGATTTAATTGTATCAGCAAATTTGCTTTGTTCTCTTTTTATTCTAATTGAGAGCTAAACCTACATAGACTCATATGCTAATTTCTAAGCCTTTGAAGGCCGCCTCTTATACCAATGTATTTTGACAGTTTTTCACAGAGTGCTAGTTCATGTGTGCCATATAGATAACATTGTGCTCACGTCCGTGGAGTTAATTATGAGTCAGCACTGATTGGATAAAATGCATGTCTGTCAAAAGTACTTGCATGGTATTTGAATACTGGTGCACAGCCCTCACAGGATATGTGCATATGCTGCAGAAGAACAGTCATAACGTTTACTAGAAGCATATTTGCTGATGAAAGTATATTGCAAAATGTTTCTATTTTAAATTGAAATGCACCTATACAGATTTAACTGAGTTTAATTTTGACTAGACTATCCCTTTAAGCATTTTATATAACAGTCTCATAGTGTTTAATGCCCCTTTAATTCATGGTTGCAGGCTAGAGTTATATCAGACTACTAGAGCTGTATTCTACATCTGTAGGTTCCCACCGCCTTCATCCTCATATGATCACTTGTATTTAATCACTATGATTATGGTACTGTGCATAAAGAAAGCTTGCAGATATCACTTACCTTGGGGATCCCTCCTATGTAGGTGGTTGTCTGGCTTCTGCCATTTATTGTGATCCTGGAAATAGAATCAGAGAGCAAACAGCATAAAATATACTGATTGGGAAATAATTTATGATAAAAAGATGATAAATTATTAAATGATTGGATCCTTGTTTACTAAATTTACAATATAAGATCAGTCACTTTGTTTCATTAGTTCATATACACTTTAATTTGCACAACACTTTCACATTGGCTGTTGGAGGATTTATGGGACAGACCTATTATAATGATCCCCCCCCCCCCACACAAATATTTATTCCAAAATGTGTTACTGAGTCTTTGATCTGTTACATTAGAGACATTTCTACTGAGTATGTGCAAGAGGGCACAGCACATATACGCATATACATCTGTGATTGCATAAGGCCTGTCATGTGATACAGAGGACAAGGAAATGAAATAAAACTTTGAAATTTCTCAGAAAAATACTGCTCCTTGTTTATAGTTCAAAGTAAGGGTCATTGCATTGTCTTTTTAGGACTTGTTAGTTGATTATGCAATTCTACTGTATTTAAAGGGACATGAAACCTTTACTTCTATTAACTAATTTACTTCATTCTCTTGGTATCCATTTTTGAAGATGCAATGCAATACTGAGAGCTAGCTGAATGTATTGAGTGAGCCAATAACATAAGGCATATACAGTATGTGCAGTGACCAGTCAGCAGCTGTTGATTCTATCTAGGTATCCTTTCAACAAAGGATATCAAAAGAACAAAACAACATAGATAATAAAGGTAAATTTGAAAGTTGTTTAAAATCACACGCTCTATCTAAATCAAGAAAGAAAATGTTGGGGTTTTCTTTTCTTTTAATAGTTCTTTAATTAATTAGATGTTAACCTAGTATGGGTTGAATGAAGATCTATAGGAAACGGATTTCAGGAAACGTTGCTCCATAGAAAAAGCTACACCCAGGTCATGTGTCCTATGTGGTAGGAAAAGGACATTACATTATTAATCGCTCTAATGGAGATTAGTACAGTAAGTCAGCTGGTCTTATTACTGAACAGGTATAGGAGCGGTGCAATAAATATTATACCTAGAAGCAAGACATGAGGCTTCTTAAACTGCAGACAGCCCTTACAGGATAAACTCAGGACTCTCTGCCACACTTTGATGGAGTAGAATTTGTCACTGAATATAGTGACCAATATTGTGATACCATAAAAGGATTTGTAAACATTTTCAGCTAATAGGGGTCATGGTAAACTTGTCGTTTTGGTTCTAAAGGGTTAGAATGTTCTTATAAGGAAGGAGATCTGGTGAATTACTGGTAATATAGTTTCTCCTTCACAACTAAGATCTGATCAAGTGGACAGAGCTCATGGGTGTAGTTTATAGGCATGTGCATATATAGTACAAATCCAACAAGGCATTTACAGCATAACATTTATTCACTGTAAATACAGCTGGAATTAAGAACACTGATAAAACATTCAGATGTACCGTTTTGTTTTCTGATGGGCTCTTGGGTCTGGTGATATCAGGTGATGCAGGAGATCTCAGAGGAGCAGGTCTATTTTCTTGGATCCTCCTGGGCTGATCGTTGTTCCCATCAAGCCCATCTGGAAGTCTCTCTCTTCTCTGGTCTATACATTCTCTTCGTTTGAAATAATATTGAGTATGAGAAGAATTTAAAATACACTTATTACTTTAAAGGGACATTAAACCAGGGATAGGCACAGACAAAGGCTGTGGCGGACATTTTCCAAAGTACAGACCTTAGTAAAGGACACCAAGGTACATTTGAAATTAAAACATTATTTTATAGTGCTTGGTGTTATTTATTATACTGATGCAGAAACCACTGATCCTATAACCAGCCCTCCTCTGGCTATACCCATGTGCCAGTGTCATACTGTGTCATTATATAGTGCTGGGTGTTATTATACTGATGCAGATACCACTGATCCTATAACCAGCCCTTGTCTGGCTATACCCATGTGCCAGTGTCACTACTGTGTCATTATATAGTGCTGGGTGTTATTATACTGATGCAGATACCACTGCACCTATAACCAGCCCTCCTCTGGCTATACCCACGTGCCAGTGTCACTACTGTGTCATTATATAGTGCTGGGTGTTATTATACTGATGCAGATACCACTGATCCTATAACCAGCCTCCTCTATCTATACCCATGTGCCAGTGTCACTACTGTGTCATTATATAGTGCTGAGTGTTATTATACTGATGCAGATACCACTGACCCTATAACCAGCCCCTCCTCTGGCTATACCCATGAGCCAGTGTCACTACTGTGTCATTATATAGTGCTGGGTGTTATTATACTGATGCAGAAACCACTGATTCTATAACCAGCCCTCCTCTGGCTATACCCATGTGCAGTGTCACTACTGTGTCATTATATAGTGCTGGGTGTTATTATACTGATGCAGATACCACTGATCCTATAACCAGCCCTCCTCTGGCTATACCATGTGCCAGTGTCACTACTGTGTCATATATAGTGCTTGGTGTTATTATACTGATGCAGAAACCACTGATCCTATAACCAGCCCTCTCTGGCTATACCCATGTGCCAGTGTCACTACTGTGTCATTATATAGTGCTTGGTGTTATTATACTGATGCAGATACCACTGATCCTATAACCAGCCCTCCTCTGGGTATACCCATGTGCCAGTGTCACTACTGTGTCATTATATAGTGCTTGGTGTTATTTACTGATGCAGATACCACTGATTCTATAACCAGCTCTCCTCTGGCTATACCCATGTGCCAGTGTCACTACTGTGTCATTATATAGTGCTGGGTGTTATTATACTGATGCAGATACCACTGATTCTATAACCAGCCCTCCTCTGACTATACCCATGTGCCAGTGTCATTACTGTGTCTGTATAGAGCTGGGTGTTATTATACTGATGCAGATACCACTGATTCTATAACACCCTCCTCTGACTATACCCATGTGCCAGTGTCACTACTGTGTCTGTATAGAGCTGGGTGTTATTATACTGATGCAGCTACCACTGATTCTATAACCAGCCCTCCTCTGACTATACCCATGTGCCAGTGTCACTACTGTGTCTGTATAGAGCTGGGTGTTATTATACTGATGCAGATACCACTGCTCCTATAACCAGCCCTCCTCTGGCTATACCCATGAGCCAGTGTCACTACTGTGTCATTATATAGTGCTGGGTATTATTATACTGATGCAGATACTACTGACCCTATAACCAGCCCTCCTCTGGCTATACCCATGAGCCAGTGTCACTACTGTGTCATTATATAGTGCTGGGTGTTATTATACTGATGCAGATACCACTGCACCTATAACCAGCCCTCCTCCTGCTATACCCATGAGCCAGTGTCACTACTGTGTCATTATATAGTGCTGAGTGTTATTATACTGATGCAGATACCACTGCACCTATAACCAGCCCTCCTCTGGCTAAACCCATGTGCCAGTGTCACTACTGTGTCATTATATAGTGCTGGGTGTTATACTGATGCAGATACCACTGATCCTATAACCATCCCTCCTCTGGCTATACCCATGTGCCAGTGTCACTACTGTGTCTTTGTATAGTGCTGGGTGTTATTATACTGATGCAGATACCACTGATTCTATAACCATCCCTCCTCTGGCTATACCCATGTGCCAGTGTCACTACTGTGTCATTATATAATGCTGGGTGTTATTATACTGATGCAGATACCACCGCACCTATAACCAGCCCTCCTCTGGCTATACCCATGTGCCAGTGTCACTACTGTGTCATTATATAGTGCTGGGTGTTATTATACTGATGCAGATACCACTGATCCTATAACCAGCCCTCCTCTGGCTATACCCATGTGCCAGTGTCACTACTGTGTCATTATATAGTGCTGGGTGTTATTATACTGATGCAGATACCACTGCACCTATAACCAGCCCTCCTCTGGCTATACCCATGTGCCAGTGTCACTACTGTGTCATTATATAGCACTGGGTGTTATACTGATGCAGATACCACTGACCCTATAACCAGCCCTCCTCTGGCTATACCCATGTGCCAGTGTCACTACTGTGTCATTATATAGCACTGGGTGTTATACTGATGCAGATACCACTAACCCTATAACCAGTCCTTGTCTGGCTATGCCCATGAGCCAGTGTCACTACTGTGTCTTTGTATAGAGCTGGGTGTTATTATACAGATGCAGATACACATCCAGTATTTCACTCAGGCTTTATTTATTCCATAACTTATCACCCAATATCACTTGCAGTCTCTTGACAAGCCTAACTTTATTCACACATTTTGAATCAGAAAGAAAATATATACTAAGGTTGTGGCGGACACAGCAAGGGCTAGTCACAGACACCAGTGTACATGTACGGACACCTTGCCTATCCCTGCATTAAACACCTTTAGATGGTAATATAAAATGATAAATCATATATATAAGAAAAACTCTGCAATATACTTTCATTATTTATTTTGTTCCCTTTTCCTGTAATTGCATTCCAATTGTAAGCTTTCTCTTCCTGTTGGAAATGGAAGTGCAGAACACTGTTATATGTCACACAGCCACTGGCTGCACACTCTAGTGACCTATTTATAAGTTATATAACTGTCCCTAATTGGCCACAGCAGAGAAGGTAATCTAAGTTACAACATGGCAGCCCCCATTGTTTTATAGACACTAAAACTTTACACTTATTTTGTCAGTATTTAAACAGCTAATGAATCTTTAAAAAAATACATCTACGTATTCTCAGACTAATCTTCTAGCTAGCATTTATTTAGTGTTTAATGTCCCTTTAAGTAGAAAATGAATCCTGTGTAGATCCTCTCCCTTGGTCAGCTGAGGACTCTCATGGTAACAATCTGGCGAGATCTTATCTGTCTGTAGAAATAAAATCTGTGTATTGCAGTTTCTATGTAAAGAAATAAAGGAATAAAACGTCTTCATGAAGGAGATGTGCAAGTGAAAATGAAACTTTATATAAAGCAAGTCTTGTATAGAAGGTCCACCATTCTCTTGGTCAGCTCCTTATCATGAGAGTATACTGCAGTAGGCTTAGTATGGTGCACGTGTTATAAGCACTATGGCCAGGACTTATTATCCTTCATGTGCACTTGGTTCTCATAGAGTCAACTTGCCCATGTGCATCAGCTGCCGGAATTTCAAAGTGCACAAGCAATCACTTGTGCAACTCTGCCTCCGGCTCTCGTACAAACAAGAGCAGTGCTTGCCAGTCCTTTTGGATGAACAAGTTCAGATTGCCTGACGTCGGCAAACTCAGAGGGTATGACTGATGCTTAACATAAAGGGACAGTCTAGTCAAAATTAAACTCATGATTCAGATAGGGCATGCAATTTTAAACAACTTTCTAGTTTTTACCTTGGGGATCCCTCCTATGTAGGTGGTTGTCTGGCTCCTGTCCTTTATTGTGATCCTGGATATAGAATCAGAGAGCAAACAGCGTAAAACATACTGATTGGGAAATAATTTGTGATAAAAAGATGATAAATTATTAACTGATTGGATCCTTGTTTACTAAAATTACAATATAAGATCAGTCACTTTGTTTCATTAGTTCATATACACTTTAATTTGCACAGCACTTTCACATTGGCTGTTGAAGGATTTATGGGACAGACCTATTATAATGAAAAATTCAAATTTATTCCCCCCCCCCACACACACACAAATATTTATCCCAAAATGTGTTAGTGAGTCTCTGATCTGTTACAATGTGAGACAGAGTATGTGCAAGAGGCACAGCTCATATACATATACATTTGTGATTGAATAAAGCCTGTCATGTGATACAGAGGACAAGGAAATTAAATAAAACTTTTACATTTCTCAGAAAAATACTGTGCCTCATTTAAAGTTCAAAGTAAGGGTCATTGCATTGTCTTTTTTATGACTTGTTAGTTGATTATGCAATTCTACTGTATTTAAAGGGATATGAAACCCAACATTTTCCTTTAATTAATCAGATAGAGGATACCATTTTAAAAAAAACTTTCCAATTTACTTCTATTAACTAATTTGCCTTATTCTCTTTGTATCCTTGTTTGAAGAAGAAAACAATGCAATACTGAGAGCTAGCTGAATATATTGAGTGAGCCAATAACAAAAGGATATATGTGCAGCCACCAATCAGCAGCTGTTGAGTCTACCTAGGTATCCTTTCAAAAAAGGATATCAAAAGAACAAAACAAAATAGATAAAGTAAATTTGAAAGTTGTTTAAAATCACACACTCTATCTAAAACTTGAAAGAAAATTCTGGGGTTTTGTGTTCCTTTAATAGTTCTTTATTTAATTAGATGTTAACCTAGTATGGGTTGGACGGAGTTCCTAACAAATCGGTGGTCTATAGGAAACAGATTTCAGGAAACGTTGCTCCATAGAAAAAGCTACCACCCAGGTCATGTGTCCTATGTGGTAGGAAAAGGACATTACATTAGTAATCGCTCTAATGGAGATTAGTACAGTAAGTCAGCTGGTCTTATTACTGAACAGGTATGGAGCGGTGCAATAAATATTATACCTAGAAGCCAGACATGAGGCTTCTTAAACTGCAGACAGCCCTTACAGGATAAACTCAGGACTCCTCTGCCACACTTTGATGGAGTAGCATTTGTCACTGAATATATTGACCAATATTGTGATACCCATAAAAGGATTTATAAACATTTTCAGCTAATAGCGGGTCATGGTAAACTTGTCGTTTTGGTTCTAAAGGGTTAGAATGTTCTTATAAGGAAGGAGATCTGGTGAATTACTGGTAATATAGTTTCTCCTTCACAACTAAGATCTGATCAAGTGGACCAGAGCTCATGGGTGTAGTTTATAGGCATGTGCATATATAGTACAAATCCAACAAGGCATTTACAGCATAACATTTATTCACTGTAAAATACAGCTGGAATTAAGAACACTGATAAAACATTCAGATGTACCGTTTTGTTTTCTGATGGGCTCTTGGGTCTGGTGATATCAGGTGATGCAGGCGATCTCAGAGGAGCAGGTCTATATTCTTGGACCCTCCTGGGCTGATCGTTGTTCCCATCAAGCCCATCTGGAAGTCTCTCTCTTCTCTGGTCTATACATTCTCTTCCGTTTGAAATAATATCTGTGTATGCGAAGAATTTAAAATACACTTATTACTTTAAAGGGACATTAAACACTTTGAGATGGTAATATAAAATGATAAATCATATATATAAGAAAAACTCTGCAATATGTCATTATTTATTTTGTCCCCTTTTCCTGTAATTGCATTCCAATTGTGAGCTTTCTCTTCCTGTTGGAAATGGAAGTACAGAACACTGTTATATTACACACAGCCATTGGCTGCACACTCTAGTGACCTATTTATAACTGTCCCTAATTGGCCACAGCAGAGAAGGTAGCCTAAGTTACAACATGGCAGCCCCCATTGTTTTATAGACACTAAAACTTTACACTTATTTTGTCAGTATTTAAATAGCTAATGAATCTTTAAAAAATAGATCTACGTGTTATTCTCAGACTAATCTTCTAGCTAGCATTTATTTAGTGTTTAATATCCCTTTAATTCATGGTTGCAGGCTAGAGTTATGTCAGACTACTAGAGCTGTATTCTACATCTGTAGGTTCCCACCACCTTCATCATCATATGATCACTTGTATTTAATCACTATGATTATGGTACTGCGCATAAAGAAAGCTTACAGATATCACTTACCTTGGGGATCCCTCCTATGTAGGTGGTTGTCTGGCTTCTGCCCTTTATTGTGATCCTGGAAATAGAATTAGAGAGCAAACAGCGTTAAATATACTGATTGGGAAATAATTTGTGATAAAAAGATGATAAATTATTAACTGATTTGATCCTTGTTTACTAAATTTACAATATAAGATCAGTCACTTTGTTTCATTAGTTCATATACACTTTAATTTGCACAGCACTTTCACATTGGCTGTTGGAGGATTTATGGGACAGACCTATTATAATGATCCCCCCCACACAAATATTTATTCCAAAATGTGTTACTGAGTCTTTGATCTGTTACATTAGAGACATTTCTACTGAGTATGTGCAAGAGGGCACAGCTCATATATGCATATACATCTGTGATTGCATAAGGCCTATCATGTGATACAGAGGACAAGGAAATGAAATAAAACTTTGAAATTTCTCAGAAAAATACTGCTCCTTTATAGTTCAAAGTAAGGGTCATTGCATTGTCTTTTTAGGACTTGTTAGTTGATTATGCAATTCTACTGTATTTAAAGGGACATGAAACCTTAACTTATATTAACTAATTTGCTTCATTCTCTTGGTATCCATTTTTGAAGATGCAATGCAATACTGAGAGCTAGCTGAATGTATTGAGTGAGCCAATAATATAAGGCATATACAGTATGTGCAGCAACCAGTCAGCAGCTGTTGATTCTATCTAGGTATCCATTCAACAAAGGATATCAAAAGAACAAAACAACATAGATAATAAAGGTACATTTGAAAGTTGTTTAAAATCACACGCTCTATCTAAATCAAGAAAGAAAATGTTGGGGTTTTCTTTTTCTTTTAATAGTTCTTTAATTAATTAGATGTTAACCTAGTATGGGTTGAATGAAGATCCTAACAAATTGGTGGTTGGGGTTTTCTTTTTCTTTTAATAGTTCTTTAATTAATTAGATGTTAACCTAGTATGGGTTGAATGAAGATCCTAACAAATTGGTGGTCTATAGGAAACAGATTTCAGAAAACGTGTTGCTCAATAGAAAAAGCTACCACCCAGGTTATGTGTCCTATGTGGTAGGAAAACATAATTTATGTAAGAAACAGCTGCCTGAAGTACTTTTCTACCAAAAACTGCTTCTGAAGAAGAAAAAACATCTAAATGGTAGAATTTAGTAAAAATATGCAAAGAAGACCAAGTTGCTGCTTTGCAAATCTGATCAACAGAAGCTTCATTCTTAAAAGCCCAGGAAGTAGAAACTGACCTAGTAGAATGAGCTGTAATCCTTTGAGGCGGGGATTTACCCGACTCCACATAAGCATGATGAATCAAAAGTTTTAACCAAGACGCCAAAGAAATGGCAGAAGCCGTCTGACCTTTCCTAAAACCAGAAAAGATAACAAATAGACTAGAAGTCTTTCTGAAATCTTAATAGCTTCAACATAATATTTCAAAACTCTGACCACATCCAAAGAATGTAAGGATCTTTCCAAAGAATTCTTAGGATTTAGGACACAAGGAAGGAACAATAATTCCTTTATTAATGTTGTTAGAATTCACAACTTGAGGTAAAAATTTAAATAAAGACAGCAAAACCACCTTATCCTGATGAAAAATCAGAAAAGGAGACTCACAAGATAGAGCAGATAATTCAAAAACTCTTCTAGCAGAAGAGATGGCCAAAAGTTGGCCATGAAAGTAATTCAATGTCCAAAGAATGCATATGCTCAAACGGAAGAGCCTGTTAAGCCCTCAGAACCAAATTAAGACTCCAAGGAGGAGAAATTGGCTTAATGACAGGCTTGATACGAACCAAAGCCTAGACAAAACAATAAATATCAGAAAGATTAGCAATTTTCTCTGTGAAACAGCACAGAAAGAGCAGAGATTTGTCCTTTCAAGGAACTTGCAGACAAAACCTTATGAAAAAACTATAAAATCCTAGGAATTCTAAAAGAATGCCAAGAGAAATTATGAGAAGAGCATCATAAGATGTAAGTCTTCCAAACTCGATAATAAATCTTTCTAGACACAGATTTACGAACCTGCAACATAGTATTAATCACTGAGTCAGAGAAACCTCTATGACTAAGCACTAAGCGTTTTAATTTCCATACCATCAAATTTAATAATTTGATTTCCTGACGGAAAAAAAGAATCTTAAGATATAAGGTCTGGCCTAAATGGAAGTGACCAAGGTTGGCAACTGGACATCCGAACAAGAACCATATACCAAAACCTGAGCGGCCATGCTGGAGCACCAGCAGCACAAACGATTGCTCCATGATGATTTTGAAAAATCACTCTTAAAAAGAGGAACCAGAAGGAGCAAAAATATAGGCAGATTGATAACTCCAAGGAAGTGTCAATGCATACACTGTTTCCGCCTGAGGATCCCCGGACCTGAATAGGTACCTGGGAAGTTTTCTTGTTTAGATGAGATGCCATCAGAACTATTACTGGAAACCCTCACATCAGAGCAATTTGAAAAAACACATCTGGGTAAAGAGACCATTCTCCCGGATGTAAAGCTTGATTGACAGAGATAATCCGCTTCCCAATTGTCTAAACCTGGGATATGGACCACAGAAATTAGACAGGAGCTGGATTTAGCCCAAGCAAGTATCCGAGATACTTCTTTCACAGCCTAAGGACTGAGAGTCCCACCCTGATGATTGACATACGCCACAGTTGTGACATTGTCTGTCTGAAAAACAATAATGTCTCTCTCTTCAAAAAGAAGCCAAAACTGACGAACTCTGAGAATGCACGGAGTTCCAAAATATTGAATGGTAATCTCGCCTCCTGAGATTTCCAAACCCCTTGTGCTGACAGAGATCCCCAGACAGCCTCCCAACCTAAAAGACTCGCATCTGTAGTGATCAAGGTCCAGGTTGGATGAATCGAAGAGACCCATAGAACTATATGATGGTGAACTAACCACCAAGTCAAAGATAGTTGAACATTGGAATTCAAAGATATTAAAAATAATATCCTAGAATCCCTGCACCATTAATTCAGCATAAAAAGCTGGAAAGGTTTCATATGAAAATGAGCAAAGGGAATTGAATCCAATGCTGCAGCCATGAGACCTAAAACTTCCATGCATATAGCTACTGAAGGAAATAATAGAGACTGAAGGTTCCGACAAACTGAACCCAATATAATTGTCTACTGTCTGTTAGAGACAAAGACATTGACACAATCTATCTGGAAACCTAAAAAAGGTGACCCTTGTCTGAGCAACCAAGGATCTTTTGATAAAAAGATCCTCCAACGATGTCTTAGAAGAAACAACAAAAGTTGAATCGTATGAGATTCTGCAGAACGAAAAGACTGAGCCAGTACCATGAGATCGTCCAAATAAGGAAACACTGAGAACCTTGAAAAGATTCTCAGAGCTGTCGCTAGACCAGAAAGAAAAGCAACAAATTGGTAATGCTTGTCAAAAAAAGAGAATCTCAGAAAATGAAAATAATCTGAATGAAAACAGAAGATATGCATCTATTGTATCTATTGTAAACAAATAATGCCCTTACTGACCAAAAAGGCAGAATAGACCATATAAACACCATTCTGAAAGAAGGAACTCTTATATGACAAATCAAAAAGATTTTCTATCTTTGGAACAATGAATAGTTTTGAACAAAACCCCAAACCCTGTTTCTGAAATGGAACTGGTATGAATACCCCAGATAACTCCAGGTCTGAGCAGCGCCTTAAGACCCCAACGGGTAACCAGCCGCGTCTCGCAAGTACCCAACACATACAGGTCTGAAACATACTTCAGAAAAGTGTGAGCCTTTACTGGAATAGCTGGAATATGCTAGAGAGAAAAAAACTTCTCACGGGCGGTTTTACTCTGAATCCTATTCAGTACCCCAATCTAAGAAGTTTGGACCGAATTGAACCAAACAAATTTAAAAAAGTCAAAACCTGCCCCTTACCAGCTAAGCTGGAATAAAAAAACCGCACCTACATGCAAATTTGGGGGGCTGACTTTGATCTTTTAAATAGCTTAAATTCATTCCATGTTGAAGAAAGCTTCCAATTATAAACATGTTACTTGGGGAAGAATTAGGATTCCGTTCCTTATTAAGAACAAACTAATATAAGCTTAAGATTTACTCTTAGAACTCAATCTTGAAGCAACAAAAAACTCCCTTCCCCAGAGTAACAGTTGGAAAAAATTGAATCCAATTGTGAACCAAATAATTGATTACCTTGGAAAAAAAAGAAATATGAATTTTAGAAATCAAATTAGCATTCCAAGATTAAGTCACAAAGTTCTTCTAGCTAAAAATAGCTAAAGACATAGATTAAACCTCAATTGTGAAAATATAAAAAAAATGACGACACAAATGAAATTATTAGCATGTTGAACAACTTAACAATGCTAAAACAAATCATAATCCGATACTTGTTGCACTAAAGTATCCAACCAGAAAGTTGAAGCATTTGCAACATCAGCCAAATAAATTGCAGGCCTAAGAAAAGGACCTGAAATAAAATAATTTTCCTTTAATAAGATACAAGTTTCCCATCTGAAGGAAAAAAATAAATACTATTTTCTATAGGAATAGTAGTATGTTAAACAAGAGTAGAGCTAGCCCCATTAACTTTCGGGATCTTCCTCAAAACTTTAAACTAACTGCCGGCAAAGGATACAATTTAAAAACCTTGAAGAAGTAATAAAATAAGTCCAGGCCTATTCCATTCCCTAGTATCATGAACTGGGAAAAAACCTCTGAAGAAACCACAAGAGGTTAATGAGCAGAATTTAAATGTTAGCTAGTCTTAAATCAAAAGAACTAGACTCCTCAATATCCAATATAATCAACACCTTTTCAACAACTAATGTACTCTATTTAAAAATAAAAAAGTAGATTTGTTAGTGTCAAATATCTGATGAAGTATATTCTAAATGAGAAAAAACATCATCAGAGAAGGATAATTCAGTATGTTGTCGGTCATTTAAAAATTCATCAACTAAATGAGAAGTTTAAAAAAAGACCTATAAATTTTATTAGAAGGCGGGATGTCAGACAAAGCCTTTAGGATAGAATCAGAAAAACATTCTCATAGATTCCTAGGTATATCTTGTACATTAGATGTAAAAAGAATAGCAATAGATAATGCATAAATACTAATGGCCTCTGCATGTAAAAGTTTATCATGATAACTTATTACAAACCATAGCTAAAGATAAAATTCATAACATTAAAATAAATTAACTTAGCTTTGGTAGGACTGATATCGGTCATCAGGAATCCAACAGTATTTTCTGATACAGGAACAGTTTTTGGAATATCTTGCAATATGTAATAGAAAAAACAACATATAAAGCAAAATTATCAAATTCCTTAAATGAAAGTTTCAGGAATGGGAAAAAATGCAAACAGAACAAGCCTCTAGAAACCAGAAGCAACTAAAAGTGAGACTTAAATAATGTAAAAAAAACTGGCGCCAAGTATGACACCCACATATTTTTTGGCGCCAAAAACGTCTATAATAAACACGTAAGTCAAAAATGACGCAACTACGTGAAAACTTCTGGCGTCAACTACGTCATTGACGTCAAACGTCAATCTCGCAGCAAAAAAGTCTCGCGCCAAAAATGACGCAATAAATTCAAGCATTTTTTGCACCCGCGAGCCTAACAGTCCGCAATTTAAAGGAAAAAAGTCAATTGAAAATTTTAGGTAAGAAAAATATTTAATTCATATGCATTTTCCCTAAAAATGAAACTGGCAGTCTGAAAGAAGGAAAATAAACTGATTGACCTGAATCATGGCAAATATAAGTATAAAACATATATTTAGAACTTTACATATAAAGTGCCAAACCATAGCTGAGAGTGTCATAAATAAAATAAGACTAACTTACCCAAAGACACTCATCTACATAAAGTAGATAGCCAAACCAGTACTGAAACGAGAATCAGTAGAGGTAATGGTATATAAGAGTATATCGTCGATCTGAAAAGGGAGATAGGAGAAGAAATCTCTACGACCGATAACAGAGAACCTATGAAATAGATCCCCTAGAGGAAGACCATGGTATTCAAATAGGCAATACTCTCTTCACATCCCTCTGACATTCACTGCACTCTGAGAGGAAAACCGGGCTTCAGCCTGCTGCGAAGCGCATATCAACGTAGAAATCTAGCACAAACTTACTTCACCACCTCCATGGGAGGCAAAGTTTGTAAAACTGAATTGTGGGTGTGGTGAGGGGTGTATTTATAGGCATTTTGAGGTTTGGGAAACTTTGCCCCTCCTGGTAGGAATGTATATCCCATA
Organism: Bombina bombina; assembly: GCF_027579735.1. Lineage (NCBI taxonomy): Eukaryota > Metazoa > Chordata > Amphibia > Anura > Bombinatoridae > Bombina > Bombina bombina. The sequence continues at coordinate 30,817,619 of NC_069509.1, forward strand.
CGTCACTAGCTCATGGACTCTTGCCAATTACATGAAAGAAAAGGACATTACATTAGTAATCGCTCTAATGGAGATTAGTACAGTAAGTCAGCTGGTCTTATTACTGAACAGGTATAGGAGCGGTGCAATAAATATTATACCTAGAAGCAAGACATGAGGCTTCTTAAACTGCAGACAGCCCTTACAGGATAAACTCAGGACTCCTCTGCCACACTTTGATGGAGTAGTAGCATTTGTCACTGAATATATTGACCAATATTGTGATACCCATAAAAGGATTTGTAAACATTTTCAGCTAATAGCGGGTCATGGTAAACTTGTCGTTTTGGTTCTAAAGGGTTAGAATGTTCTTATAAGGAAGGAGATCTGGTGAATTACTGGTAATATAGTTTCTCCTTCACAACTAAGATCTGATCAAGTGGACCAGAGTTCATGGGTGTAGTTTATAGGCATGTGCATATATAGTACAAATCCAACAAGGCATTTACAGCATAATATTTATTCACTGTAAAATACAGCTGGAATTAAGAACACTGATAAAAACATTCAGATGTACCGTTTTGTTTTCTAATGGGCTCTTGGGTCTGGTGATATCAGGTGATGCAGGAGATCTCAGAGGAGCAGGTCTATATTCTTGGACCCTCCTGGGCTGATCGTTGTTCCCATCAAGCCCATCTGGAAGTCTCTCTCTTCTCTGGTCTATACATTCTCTTTCTTTTGAAATAATATCTGTGTATGAGAATAATTTAAAATACACTTATTACTTTAAAGGGACATTAAACACCTTTAGATGGTAATATAAAATGATAAATCCTATATATAAGAAAAACTCTGCAATATACTTTCATTATTTATTTTGTTCCCTTTTCCACTATGGCCAGGACTTATTATCCTTCATGCGCACTTGGTTCTCATAGAGTCAACTTGCCCGTGTGCATCAGCTGCCGGAATTTCAAAGTGCACAAGCAATCACTTGTGCAACTCCGCCTCCGGCTCTCGTACAAACAAGAGCAGTGCTTGCCAGTCATTTTGGATGAACAAGTTCAGATTGCCTGACGTCGGAAAACTCAGAGGGTACGACTGATGCTTAACATAAAGGGACAGTCTAGTCAAAATTAAACTCATGATTCAGATAGGGCATGCAATTTTAAACAACTTTCTAGTTTTTACCTTGGGGATCCCTCCTATGTAGGTGGTTGTCTGGCTCCTGTCCTTTATTGTGATCCTGGAAATAGAATCAGAGAGCAAACAGTGTAAAATATACTGATTGGGAAATAATTTATGATAAAAAGGTGATAAATTATTAACTGATTTGATCCTTGTTTACTAAATTTACAATATAAGATCAGTCACTTTGTTTCATTAGTTCATATACACTTTAACTTGCACAACACCTTCACATTGGCTGTTGAAGGATTTATGGGACAGACCTATTATAATGATCCCCCCCCCCCCACACACCACACACACAAATATTTATCCCAAAATGTGTTAGTTAGTCTCTGATCTGTTACAATGTGAGACAGGGAATGTGCAAGAGGGCACAGCTCATATACGTATATACATTTGTGATTGGATAAAGCCTGTCATGTGATACAGAGGACAAGGAAATTAAATAAAACTTTATATTATACCTAGAAGCAAGACATGAGGCTTCTTAAACTGCAGACAGCCCTTACAGGATAAACTCAGGACTCCTCTGCCACACTTTGATGGAGTAGCATTTGTCACTGAATATATTGACCAATATTGTGATACCCATAAAAGGATTTGTAAACATTTTCAGCTAATAGCGGGTCATGGTAAACTTGTCGTTTTGGTTCTAAAGGGTTAGAATGTTCTTATAAGGAAGGAGATCTGGTGAATTACTGGTAATATAGTTTCTCCTTCACAACTAAGATCTGATCAAGTGGACAAGAGCTCATGGGTGTAGTTTATAGGCATGTGCATATATAGTACAAATCCAACAAGGCATTTACAGGATAACATTTATTCACTGTAAAATACAGCTGGAATTAAGAACACTGATAAAAACATTCAGATGTACCGTTTTGTTTTCTGATGGGCTCTTGGGTCTGGTGATATCAGGTGACGCGGAGATCTCAGAGGAGCAGGTCTATTTTCTTGGACCCTCCTGGGCTGATCGTTGTTCCCATCAAGCCCATCTGGAAGTCTCTCTCTTCTCTGGTCTATACATTCTCTTCCGTTTGAAATAATATCTGTGTATGCGAAGAATTTAAAATACACTTATTACTTTAAAGGGACATTAAACACTTTGAGATGGTAATATAAAATGATAAATCATATATATAAGAAAAACTCTGCAATATAATGTCATTATTTATTTTGTCCCCTTTTCCTGTAATTGCATTCCAATTGTGAGGCTTTTCTCTTCCTGTTGGAAATGGAAGTGCAGAAAACTGTTATATGTCACACAGCCATTGGCTGCACACTCTAGTGACCTATTTATTACTGTCCCTAATTGGCCACAGCAGAGAAGGTAACTAAGTTACAACATGGCAGCTTCCATTGTTTTATAGGCAATAACATTTAACACTTATTTTGTCAGTATTTCAACAGCTAATGCATCTTTATACATTTAAATACATCTACGTGTTATTCTCAGATTAATCTTTTCTTTGAATGCATCATTCTATCTAGCATTTAGTTAGTGTCTAATGTCCCTTTAAGTAGAAAATGAATCCTGTGTAGATCTTCTCCCTTGGTCAGCTATGGACTCTCATGGTAACAATCTGGTGAGATCTTATCTGTCTGTAGAAATATCGTCTGTGTATTGGAAGAAATGAAACAGCAGTTTCTATGTAAAGAAAATAAAGGAATAAAAAATCTTTATAAAGGAGATGTGCAAGTGAAAATGAAACTTTATATAAAGCAAGTCTTGTATAGAAGGTCCACCATTCTCTTGGTCAGCTCCTTATCATGAGAGTATACTGCAGTAGGCTTAGTATGGTACATGTGTTATAATCACTATGGCAGTACTTATTATCCTTCATGTGCACTTGGTTCTCATAGAGTCAACTTGCCCGTGTGCATCAGCTGCCGGAATTTCAAAGTGCACAAGCAATCACTCGTGCAACTCCACCTCCAGCTCTCGTACAACCAATGGCAGTGCTTGGCAGTCATTTTGGATAAACAAGTTTAGATTGCCTGACGGAGGCAAACTCAGAGGGCAAACTGATGCTTAACATAAAGGGACAGCCTAGTCAAAATTAAACTCATGATTCAGATAGGGCAAGCAATTTTAAACAACTTTCCAGTTTACTTTTATCATCAATTTTGCTTTGTTCTCTTGGTATTCTTTGTTGAAAGCTAAACCTAGGTAGGCTCACATGCTAATTTCTAAGCCTTGAAGGCCTTATCTCAGTGCATTTTGACAGTTTTCACAGCTAGACAGTGCTAGTGCATATGTGCCATATAGATAACATATTGTGCTCAGTCCCATTGAGTTACTTATGAGTCAGTATGATTGGTTAAAATGCAAGGCTGTCAAAAGAACTAAGATAAGGGGGAATTCTGCAGAGCCTTAGATACAAGGTAATCCCAGAGGTAAAAAGTATATTAATATAACTGAGATAAGGAGCAGTCTGCAGAGGGTTAGATACAAGGTAATCCCAGAGGTAAAAGTATATTAATATAACTGAGATAAGGAGCAGTCTGCAGCGGCTTAGATACAAGGTAATCACAGAGGTAAAAGTATATTAATATAACTGAGATAAGGGGCAGTCTGCAGTGGTTTAGATACAAGGTAATCACAGAGGTAAAAAGTTTATTAATATAACTGAGATAAGGGGCAGTCTGCAGAGGCTTAGATACAGGGTAATCACAGAGGTAAAAAGTATATTAATATAACTGAGATAAGGAGCAGTCTGCAGAGGCTTAGATACAAGGTAATCACAGAGGTAAAAAGTATATTAATATAACTGAGATAAGGAGCAGTCTGCAGAGGCTTAGATACAAGGTAATCACGATGTAAATAGTATATTAATATAACTGAGATAAGGGGGCAGTCTGCAGAGGCTTAGATACGAGGTAATCACAGAGGTAAAAAGTATATTAATATAACTGAGATAAGGAGCAGTCTGCAGAGGCGTAGATACAAGGTAATCACAGAGGTAAAAAAGTATTAATATAACTGAGATGGGGGCAGTTGCAGAGGCTTAGATACAGAGTAATCACAGAGGTAAAAAGTATATTAATATAACTGAGATAAGGAGCAGTCTGCAGAGGCTTAGATACAAGGTAATCACAGAGGTAAAAAGTATATTCATATAACTGAGATAGGAGCAGTCTGCAGAGGCTTAGATACAAGGTAATCACAGAGTAAAAAGTATATTAAATAATAACTGAGATAAGGAGCAGTCTGCAGAGGCTTAGATACAAGGTAATCACAGAGGTAAAAAGTATAAATAACTGAGATATGGAGCAGTCTGCAGAGGCTTAGATACAAGGTAATCACAGAGGTAAAAAGTATATTAATATAACTGGATATGGGGCAGTCTGCAGAGGCTTAGATACAAGGTAATCACAGAGGTAAACGTATATTAATATAACTGAGATAAGGAGCAGTCTGCAGAGGCTTAGATACAGGTAATCCACAGAGGTAAAATGTATATTAATATAACTGAGATAAGGGGCAGTCTACAGAGGCTTAGATACAAGGTAATCACAGAGGTAAAAGTATATTAATATAACTGAGATAAAGAGGCAGTCTGCAGGACATAGATACAAGGTAATCACAGAGGTAAAAGTATATTAATATAACTGAGATAAGGGGCAGTCTGCAGAGGATTAGATACAAGGTAATCACAGAGGTAAAAAGTATATTAATATAACTAAGATAAGGAGCAGTCTGCAGAGGCTTAGATACAAGGTAATCACAGAGGTAAAAAGTATATTAATATAACTGAGATAAGGAGCAGTCTGCAGAGGCTTAGATACAGGATAATCACAGAGGTAAAACGTATATTAATATAACTGAGATAAGGGGCAGTCTGCAGAGGCTTAGATACAAGGTAATCACAGAGGTAAAAAGTATATTAATATAACTGAGATAAGGAGCAGTCTGCAGAGGCTTAGATACAGGATAATCACAGAGGTAAAACGTATTTAATATAACTGAGATAAAGGGGGCAGTCTGC